>NW_021629993.1:665708-760708 GCF_900700375.1 Denticeps clupeoides
AAAAAATAAAATCCCAAATCTGTTGCTTCGGACGCTGGACCTGTTGATCAGTGCGCTCAGCGATGTCTTCTCCTGCTGCTGAAGAGAATCCAGTTCAGTCAGGAACACCATGGCCGTCCACGCCTGCCCATTCTCCTCAGGACACACAGCTGAGGTCACACGATCAGAGGTCCTGCCAATCAAAACCCCTGATGAAGGTGCCGCCCCAACCAATCACAAGTATTCAATGTGCCTGTGTTTAAAAGACCTGTAGCACCGTAGAGCCCCTGGCAGGTCACACAAACTCAAAAGATTCCCTTGCTGCACCGCCCGCTCCACCCATGCTGCCACCTCACACATATGCTCCTGCTGTTGCCATGACGACAAGTTCTCCCACCACAGCCCTCCTGAGGTCATGAGATGAAGAAATGAAGCACCTGATCATGATCTCGACAGGACACTGAAGTCATGAACACCACTCCCACCTGTCTGGGATGGCATGCAGGGTCACATGTAAGGTAGGGGGCTCTATTGCACACTGTGGTTTACACTTAAACGTTTATGTGTTTATTTCCTCTGTTCTTCTAGTTCCTGTGCATTGAAATACATCTTAATGAAGATATATCTCCTCTTCATGATAAATTAAAATCAAATACACAATTGAAAAGGATGCCGAGTCACAGACCGATCCCTGGACTCACCATACTCATGCTGCAGCATCTCCGCATACAGCCGCTCTCTGATGATGTCATATTTATGCTGCAGGAGCAGGGACGGCTCTCTGACGCTTGGCGGAGATGTCCACAATTTTCTCCTCTCATCCTGCTTTCCATGACGTAATGAGGGTAAAACATTCCAAAAACCAGCCAGCAAAAACCTGCACACACACATTAATGAGGACCTAGTATGTCCTAACAAGGTGCAGTGGTGGTCCAGCGGGACCCGTAATTGGAAGGTTGCCGGTTTGAACCCTGATGTGCCACTATGCAGAAGTACCGTCCCCACTTATATCCCCACTCATAGTTTCACACTGCTGTTAAATGCAGAGACCACATTTCACTGTGTGCACTGGGTACTTTGCTGTGGTGTATCACATGGGACAACTAATCACTTTCACTTTTAATGTCAAGACATTAATCCTAAAGAACAGGATTACACACACACACACACACACTAATGAGGACCTAGTATGTATGGCCAAATTGAATCCTAAAGAACAGGAACACACACACATCAATGAGGACCTAGTGTGTATGGTAAAGATAAAATCCTAAAGAACAAGAACACACACACACACACACACACACAGACAGTGAAATATCACCTGTTGTTGAGTCTTCTGGATATGAGTTGAAGTTTCTGTTCACACACACACACTCCGTTCTGAAGATAAAAATATTTAAATTACACACAAGGAGAACAACAATAAAGTATGTACGTTCACGCACACACACACACACCTGACTGATGATACAGCAGGGCGTTCTGGATATTTTACATACAGCCTCTCCTGACTGTAACATCTGGATATCCCAGTACAGCTGAGATTATACAAACACACACACACACAGGTTCAAATACACATAAAAGGACACACACACGCACACACAGCTGTGCACTGGGGGAAAACAGAACAATGAACCTCCTCCATAGCCTCCTTCTCTCTCTCCAGCTCCAGAAGAACCTCAGCAACCTTTCCAGCACTGCAGGACACGCCCCCATCCCGACCAGTAACCTATTAATCAGACCACATTTATATCACCTTACCGAGTGTAGTCAAGAACAGTCTAGAACAGTCTAGAACAGTCTAGACTAAAGAACACAAACAGGTCCAACCCTCTCTTACCCAGGAGATGATCTTCTTGATGAGCTCTGTGTTGGTCTGCCGTAGAAATACTCTTTGGTAGAAAACACACACATCCTCAGCGGTGACCTCATCCACCTCACACACACCGAGCGCTTCACACACCAACAACACACTGTCCTCCATTTCTGAAGAGAAAATTTGTTGTGTCCGGCGCTGTGTGTATTTGAATTATTCAGCAACACATGACCACTGTGTCAGTTACCACGGCAACATCAGGTGTACAGTTACAAAAGTGTGTTAAGTGTGTGTGTGTGTGTGTGTGTGTGTGAGTGAGTGGGGGACTGAGAAATGGCACCATCAGGACACACAAACACACACAAGCATTTTTTTTATTGACAGAAACACAACCTGTGTGTTAAATGTAAAATTCGTGTTTTAGTGTTTGTACATGTTTCACAAGTTTATCTGTGTGTGTGTGTGTGTGTGTGTGTGTGTGTGTATAAATATACAGATATAGATATGTCTAATTGAGGATACATTAGTTGTTAGTGTTTATATAAAGATGTGTGTGTATTGGATTTTCTTTTTTTTAATGTTTTATTTGTGATTTTCAATTTTCCAACAACAAACAAATAACAGCTGTTGACCAATATCCACCCACCACCCTCAGCCCCACCCATCAAAAACAGAAAGGAGAAGAAAAATAAACAAACAAATAAATAGAAAAAGAAAATAAATAAATAAATAAATAAATAAGTCTTCTGGCCATTAATGAGGTGAAAGCTACCACCTTGGCTTGAGATATCGTAAGAATTATATCTGGAGGGGGGACCCCAAAAATAGAGATGTATGGTGTAGGTTCAATCGTTCTATTACATAAAGATGACAGGACTATGAAAATATTTTCCCAGAAATTGGAAAATGACTGGCAGTTCCAGAACATGTGGCCTAAAGTAGCTGGCCCTTGGTGACATCGTGGGCACTCCGAGCTGGTATTAGGAAACATTTTTGCTAGTTTATCCTATGAGTAGTGTAGGCGATGTAGTACTTTAAACTGGATCAAACATTGTCTAATACAGAGCGAGGAGGTATGAATAGATTCTAGGCACTGTTGCCAGCTCTCACCCGTAACTACAATGTTAAGATCCTGTTCAGATCAGAATCAGAATCGTATTTATTGGCTAAGGAATTTGGAATTTGATTCCGGTAGATGGTGTCTCTCAAGTACAATGTAGGACAAAAAGACAAAAAACAACAACAATCCACAACAACAACAATGTCCAAGGGTGTTGTGTTATTGTCCAAGTTGTGGATTGTTTGTGATTTATAAATAACTATATCTACTTTTTATGAATAAATAGGCAAAAAACAAACTAAATCTTATATACAAGTGAACGTAAAGTGCAGTGTGCAATGATGGAGGTGATTTACAGTAACAGCCGTTTAGGAGGGAGATGGCGAGGGGGAAGAAGCTGGTCCTGGTCTGCCAGAGGGCAGCAGGTCAAAGAGCCTGTGACCAGGGTGTGAGGGGTCTGAGATGATTTTCCCTGCCCTTCTCCTGGATCTGGAGAGGTACAGGTCCTGGATGGAGGGCAGGGGGGCACCGGTGATCCTTCCTGCTGTCCGTACTGTCCTCTGCAGTCTGATCCTGTCCTGTTTGGTGGCTGCTCCATACCAGGCGGTGATGGAGGAGCACAGGACAGACTCAATGACCACAGTGTAGAACTGGATCAGCAGATCCTGTGGAAGACTGGACTTCCCCAGTTGCCTCAGGAAGTACATCCTCTGCTGGGTCTTTTTGAGGATGGAGGAGATGTTGGTCTCCCACTTCAGGCCCTGGGAAATGGTGGTGCCCAGGAACTTGAAGGTCTGATATGGTGAGGGGGAGCAATGTTGAGGGATGTCTCCTGAAGTCCACCGTCATCTCCACAGTCTTGAGCGTGTTCAGCTCCAGGTTGTGTTGACTGCACCAGAGTACCAGCCGCTCAACTTCCTGTCGGTGTGCAGACTCATCACCATCCTGGACTGTACTGAGGGGCCGTGTTCCAGAAGTGATCTCCCCCAGCCTCACCTGCTGCTTCCTGTCTGTCAGGAAGCTGGTGATCCACTGACAGGTACCAGGTGACACGCTGAGCTGGGAGAGTTTGGAGGTGAGGAGTTCCCATGCCACTTTAGTTTTCTCCCATAAGGGTGAATAAATGTTCTGGATCAGAGTGTATAATTTTGATATATTGCCTCTCATAAAGGGGTCCAGAGCAAGAATTTCATCTGCAGCATTTTTAGCTGGTGAATGTAAAGATCTAAAGTGTTTGCTCACAAAACCTCCAATCTGTAGGAGTCTATAGAAATGAGATTTTGGAATATTGTAACTTTTTTTGCAATGTTTCGAATGTCACAAGCCCTTGTTGTGCCAGGTTTGAAATGCTACATGCGGTATTTGGATTTCTGAGAGATTGTGTGTATTAGTTGTGTGTGTGTGATGTTGGGACGTACACAGGGCTGCTCGTGCAGGACACTGGCAGTCTGAGACATACGGCCTGAAGCAGCGTGACCTGCCCATCACACGTCACCGGGCAGAGGGGACCACACTGATCTAACACAAATCCATGGCCCAGCAGGGCAGCCCACCACTACACAGAGAGGAAAATAACACCAAAACCTGCATGTTTATCTCTATAAGTGTGTGTGTGTGTGTGTGGGTGTGTGTGGGTGTGTGTGTGTGTGTACACTGTACATTAAGTTGTTTATTTCCTGCATACTTGTCATTTCGAGAAGCTTTTTTGTGCATCACTTGTTTAGCGGTTCTGAAAGCATGGTGATGTACACACGGCCAAGAAGGTCCGGGGTGAAGAACAAGAGCTCCGGCAGGAAGAGAACACCTGAAGCTGCAAGCCGAGAACGAGAGGGCATTGGCAGTATCGTCGTGGCGGCTGGGGCCAGACGTGGTGTTGGACACGGTGTGCCATGGGCCATTTGGTCCACTGGCCGAGCTGTAGGGACAGAAAGCCTGGAGAGGAGACCGTGGGGGCAGCCAAGGTCAGCGGTTCTGTCCAAAGCGTATTAGGAGAGCGGCATCCAGAGAGAAGGTCAGGCT
This sequence comes from Denticeps clupeoides, assembly GCF_900700375.1. Taxonomy (NCBI): domain Eukaryota; kingdom Metazoa; phylum Chordata; class Actinopteri; order Clupeiformes; family Denticipitidae; genus Denticeps; species Denticeps clupeoides. The sequence continues at coordinate 670,589 of NW_021629993.1, forward strand.
ACATGCATGAATAGATAGAACCAAACAACATGGAACATTTAAACAAACTTACATACTGACAAACTGGCTTCATAAAGTGCAGACGGGACGCCGGCAGTGCCAGAGTACCAGAATAACAGTACAGACAGGGGACGCCAAGAGTCATTTGCATAGGCCCGCCCCTAAGGGTAGCGAGGCGAGGTTCCACTCACCATCAGGGTGAGTGGTGTTAGTGGGCTGATGCCTATATATCCAGGAGGGGGCAGTATATTACTAGAATCCCGGAACTCCACGGATTGTTCAAATCTGTTCCCAGTGGTGGAAATTTCAGTTGTTCTCAAACCACAAACCTGCGGCACTGCGTGTGATGGAGTTTCTTCTGGTCGGGAATGTGTGTCTGCATGATCTGCGTGTGTGTGTGAGGAGGCCGAACTGCCTGCAGTGTTTAATCTGATTCCTCTTAATCCCTGTTTGTCTTAATTATGTCCCAGATGGACAGAGTTTCGCTGTCAAGGTTAATTACTGAGGAACGTAAATCCCTTTTATGAGGTGACGTACAAGAATATCAGAATGTTTGTTACTGTAACGTGCACATGCGCACACACACACACACACACACACCTCATGCCAAGGATCTGTCAGTAATCTTTAGAGGCTCTGATTGGCTGAGCTGGAGAACATACTTACTGTCTGAATAATCCATCTGATCTCTGATTGGCCAGAGATTGTATTGTAATACACACACACACACACACACAGTGAAGTGGCTGTGATGTGAGTGGAATGAAGCAGCAGGTAAGGTGACATCATTCATTTTCTTCACTTGTCGACAGTGTGTCGTGGTTTATGTGTGTGTTTGTGTGCGTTTCCATTAAAAGATTTTTTTATTGTCTTTACGTTTCTCTGTACAATGAAATTTCTTTGCTGTACACATAAAAATGGCGAGTTGGGTCAAGGTTAATACAAATAAGGTAAAACAGTTGGCGAGGACTGTTGTGCAGATAAAAATAAATATTAGAGGTTGTGTAGATACACATGTCGGTGGCCTGAACAGCGCTGATGTCACACAGCATCAGGCGTCTGGCCAGATTTGTACACCTGTTTGTGTAGTGTGCACTTCTAAGCAACGTATGTTTCATAATGGTTGGTGTGCGTGAGTGAGTGTGAGAGAGATAGATTGGACTATCCAGACACACAGTTTCCTTCTTAATCAGCTTAGTGTGCTTTAAACAGGTCAAGAGTGGCTGTGTGTGTTCGTGTCTCGCAGGTGTGACATCATGTTCTCCACAGCCGGAATCCTGATGATATTTCACCTCCTGATGAATGTCCAGTACAGTAAGACAGGTAGATCCAGGCCTGCATGGTGTCTGCTGATCAGTCCTGGTCATGGGTCCTGATCTAGATCGTTTCTGCTACCAGGGAGCCCATGTTTGGAGGGTCAGGATGTGTTCACATCAGTGAAGGAGAACAGCATCATGGGAGAATTCATAGCTAATCTCAGCATTCCTGAAGTCACACCAGCCGGTCAGATCTCTCTTCGGATAAGTGGGGAGGATGCTGATTGGTTCTTTTTGGATGGAAAAACCATCAAATTGAACTCGTCTGAAGACAGAGTGCTGGACAGGGAGGTAGGGGACATCATCATTATCATCATGTCCACTTTACTCTGGTTTCAGAGCTGTAACTGTCTGTGTGTTACATCCACAGGTGTTGGGCTCTGTCCTCATGGCTGCTGTTACCTGCCTGGAGAACAGCACTGTGCGAGTAAATTACCCCCCACCCCCACCCACACACACACACACACACACACACAATGAAGTTGGAAACTCCTGTAACAATGTTCTTGTGTGTGTTGGCACTACAGAACGAGTACAGAGTCATGGTAGAGATTCTAAACGAAAACGACAATGGGCCAAAGTTTATGGGAAAAACAATTCAACATCTCAACATCAGTGAAGTAATGAACGCACACTCTTATATTACTTTCTTTGTAATTGAGTGTATTTCCAGTTCCTGGTTTGTCTGTTTCCTGTAGTTAACGCCTTTGAACACAGTGGTGTTTACGCTCCAGGCATCGGATGCAGATGGAGACACCATCATGTACAGCATCGATCGATCTCTAGTGAGACACACGTACACTCACACACACCATCATTACATATCTTAGTTACTGATTTTGTGTGTGTGTGTGTGTGTGTGTGTGTTGTTCAGCCGGATGCTGAGTACTTTAGAGTGGATCTGCCCAACAGTGGCCACATCCTCCTCAATAAACCCCTGGACTACGAGAACCAAACCCAGCTGCAGCTACGTGTCTTCGCTGTGGTACCACACACACACACACACACACACAGCTGGGTATTCAACAGACATGGGACAGGGCCAACTGCGTGTGTGTCCATTTGTAGGAAATGAATACTAAGGAGCATCTGAACACCACAGTGACACTGACCATTTCTGTTCTGGATGAAGATGACCATTACCCACAATTTCTACCCTGCAACCTTCTGTCTCTAAGCCAGGGAACACGAGTGTGTGGAAACCCACTCTACACAACCAACATCACAGAGAGCGACCAGGTAACACACACACACAAGAAAACAGCACACAAACAAGAACGTAGACTGATTTTACAGTCATTCTGTGTGTGTGTGTGTGTGTGTCTAGAACATTGTGCTGGAGTTTTCTCCTGGTCCTGTGAAGGCAATGGATGGAGACAGAGGCCTGCAAACACCCCTGACTTACAGCATTCTGTCAGGTGTGTGAGACATTGAGATGTATGATTTCCAACTTGTGTTTTAATACCATGTGTAAGTAAGTGTGTGTGTGTGTGTGTGTGTCAGGTGCAGATAATGGACGCTTTGTGATTGACAGCAGTACAGGAGAAATTCAGCTGACCAGAGCCGTGGAGAACCGACTCCTGACCCCAACACTGCGGCTACGTATCATGGTGTGCTTGTGTATATTTATCTATTTGGAATGTACAGTATCTCACAAAAGTGAGAACACCTCTGACACTTCTGGAAGATATGACCCTAATGATCCAGCGTGAACTATCTTGTATAAAGGGTCATACCTTCAGCGCTCTCCAAAGGAAAGATATAATATAATATGTGTTTGTATGTTCTAGGTTGCTCAGAAGGATGACCCTAAAAAGTACAGTGTTGCCACGGCAATAGTGAGGGTTCTTGCAGAGAACCGTTTTCCTCCACAGTTTGAGCGTTCAGAATATCGTGGCTTCATTACTGATACCACAAGCCCCGCCTCCCTCGTCATCACATATGGCAACGAGCTGTTAGTGCTACAGGCGACCGACCAGGACTTTACAAATGTAAGAAAATTGTTATATATATAAAGGAAATACACTACAATGTCTGAGGCTGTGTGTGTGTGTGTGTGTTTTTAGGAGGTAAACCCAAAGCTGCAGTTCTCTTTGGCTTCGGCCTCTCAGATATTCTCAGTAACGCAGGAAGGTTTCCTCATCGCCAGGAGCAACAAGCTACAACCTTTACAAACACACCAGCTGGAGGTAAGAAGAAAAGAACCCTGAGAAGACACAGCCTGCACACCACTGTGTGATTATTTGTGGCGTCTCACAGGTCTTGGCATCTGATCTAGAATCAGGAGATGTGGCTAAAGCCACCATCAGTGTGGATGTTCTGCAGAGAGATCAAACAGGTACCATTGTATGATAGTTTGTAAGATTGTTAACGTGGCTCTATTAATCCTGTGATTGATGGACTAAGTCAAACTCTCCCTGTTCTGCAGTTCCACAAAGTCCTTTGGGGGAGGAGAATCTCCTTGGTAACAGCACTGCTGGGCGTGCGATAGGTGTGACAGGTGTGTGTGTCATCCTACTGGGTGTGATTGTGAGCATTTTGGTGCACTGGGCACGCCACCGAAAACAGAGACAAGACCCAGCTGACCGAGCCAGTGTGGCACAGGGAAAACACCCCAACGTGGTGAGTTTTATTTATGCACCCCAACACCACACCGGTCATAAAACTCCTCTAGCATACAAATAACACAATCAAACATAAACATACAACATGCACACACTACCATCAAATACATTTACACTAACACCACAACTAACCTACACTATACACGACATCTCAACATCCACACACTACCTTCAAATACATTTACACTAACACCACAACTAACCTTCACTATACACGACATCTCAACATCCACACACTACCTTCAAATACATTTACACTAACACCACAACTAACCTACACTATACACGACATCTGAACATCCACACACTAACATCAAATACATTTACACTAACACCACAACTAACCTTCACTATACACGACATCTCAACATCCACACACTACCTTCAAATACATTTAGACTAACACCACAACTAACCTACACTATACACGACATCTCAACATGCACACACTACCATCAAATACATTTACACTAACACCACAACTAACCTACACTATACACGACATCTCAACATCCACACACTACCATCAAATACATTTACACTAACACCACAACTAACCTACACTATACACGACATCTCAACATCCACACACTACCATCAAATACATTTACACTAACACCACAACTAACCTACACTATACACAACATCTCAACATCCACACACTACCATCAAATACATTTACACTAACACCACAACTAACCTACACTATACACGACATCTCAACATCCACACACTACCTTCAAATACATTTACACTAACACCACAACTAACCTTCACTATACACGACATCTCAACATCCACACACTACCATCAAATACATTTACACTAACACCACAACTAACCTACACTATACACAACATCTCAACATGCACACACTACCATCAAATACATTTACACTAACACCACAACTAACCTTCACTATACACAACATCTCAACATACGCCCACCAACATCTACACACTACCATCAAATACATTTACATTAACACCACAACTAACCTACACTATACACGACATCTCAACATCCACACACTACCTTCAAATACATTTACACTAACACCACAACTAACCTACACTATACACGACATCTCAACATCCACACACTACCTTCAAATACATTTACACTAACACCACAACTAACCTACACTATACACATCATCTCAACATCCACACACTACCTTCAAATACATTTACACTACATCTCAACGTCCACACACTACCTTCAAATACATTTACACTAACACCACAACTAACCTACACTATACACGACATCTCAACATCCACACACTACCATCAAGTACATTTACACTAACACCACAACTAACCTACACTATACACGACATCTCAACATCCACACACTACCTTCAAATACATTTACACTAACACCACAACTAACCTACACTATACACGACATCTCAACATCCACACACTACCTTCAAATACATTTACACTAACACCACAACTAACCTACACTATACACGACATCTCAACATCCACACACTACCTTCAAATACATTTACACTAACACCACAACTAACCTACACTATACACGACATCTCAACATCCACACACTACCATCAAGTACATTTACACTAACACCCACGACATCTCAACATCCACACACTAACATCAAATACATTTAGACTAACACCACAACTAACCTACACTATACACAACATCTCAACATGCACACACTAACATCAAATACATTTACACTAACACCACAACTAACCTTCACTATACACAACATCTCAACATACGCCCACCAACATCTACACACTACCATCAAATACATTTACACTAACACCACAACTAACCTACACTATACACGACATCTCAACATCCACACACTACCTTCAAATACATTTACACTAACACCACAACTAACCTACACTATACACGACATCTCAACATCCACACACTACCATCAAATACATTTACACTAACACCACAACTAACCTACACTATACACGACATCTCAACATCCACACACTACCTTCAAATACATTTACACTAACACCACAACTAACCCTACACTATACACGACATCTCAACATCCACACACTACCATCAAGTACATTTACACTAACACCACGACATCTCAACATCCACACACTAACATCAAATACATTTAGACTAACACCACAACTAACCTACACTATACACAACATCTCAACATGCACACACTAACATCAAATACATTTACACTAACACCACAACTAACCTTCACTATACACAACATCTCAACATACGCCCACCAACATCTACACACTACCATCAAATACATTTACACTAACACCACAACTAACCTACACTATACACGACATCTCAACATCCACACACTACCTTCAAATACATTTACACTAACACCACAACTAACCTACACTATACACGACATCTCAACATCCACACACTACCATCAAATACATTTACACTAACACCACAACTAACCTACACTATACACGACATCTCAACATCCACACACTACCTTCAAATACATTTACACTAACACCACAACTAACCTACACTATACACGACATCTCAACATCCACACACTACCATCAAGTACATTTACACTAACACCACGACATCTCAACATCCACACACTAACATCAAATACATTTAGACTAACACCACAACTAACCTACACTATACACGACATCTCAACATCCACACACTACCTTCAAATACATTTACACTAACACCACAACTAACCTACACTATACACGACATCTCAACATCCACACACTACCTTCAAATACATTTACACTAACACCACAACTAACCTACACTATACACGACATCTCAACATCCACACACTACCCTTCAAATACATTTACCTAACACCACAACTAACCTACACTATACACGACATCTCAACAATCCCACACACTACCATCAAATACATTTACACTAACACCACAACTAACCTACACTATACACGACATCTCAACATCCACACACTACCATCAAATACATTTACACTAACACCACAACTAACCTACACTATACACGACATCTCAACATCCACACACTACCATCAAAGTACATTACACTAACACCACAACTAACCTACACTTACACGACATCCAAATCAAACATACCTTCAAACATTTACACTAACACCACAACTAACCCTACACTATCAGTGACATCTAAAATCCAACACACTACCTTCAAATACATTTAACAATAACACCACAACTAACCTACACTATACACGACATCTCAACATCCACAACACTACCCTTCAAATACATTTACACTAACACCAAACTAACCTACACTATACACGACATCTCAACATCCACACACTACCTTCAAATACATTTACACTAACACCACAACTAACCTACACTATACACGACATCTCAACATCCACACACTACCTTCAAATACATTTACACTAACACCACAACTAACCTACACTATACACGACATCTCAACATCCACACACTACCTTCAAATACATTTACACTAACACCACAACTAACCTACACTATACACGACATCTCAACCTCCACACACTACCTTCAAATACATTTACACTAACACCACAACTAACCTACACTATACACGACATCTCAACATACGCCCACCAACATCCACACACTACCATCAAATACATTTACACTAACACCACAATATCTCAACATCCACACACTACCTTCAAATACATTTACACTAACACCACAATATCTCAACATCCACACACTACCATCAAATACATTTACACTAACACCACAATATCTCAACATCCACACACTACCATCAAATACATTTACACTAACACCACAACTAACCTACACTATACACGACATCTCAACATCCACACACTACCATCAAATACATTTACACTAACACCACAACTAACCTACACTATACACGACATCTCAACATGCACACACTATAAAAATGCAATTTTTGTAACATAAATGTGTACAAAGTGAAGTGCTATGAATTCTTCTCGTATGCACTACTATCGAATACATTATCACTAACAGCATGACTCAACCCCACCCCACCATACACTCAAACTCAATGGATGTGGAAAGTGGATGTTCATAAATACATCCAGCAAACTGTAACCCCAAATCACTACCTCATCAATTTATGTTTCCTTCTGCAGAGTCTTCGCTGGTTCCAGTTGGTGAGTCTTGACCTCACCTAACCCTGCAGTAGTCATAGTAGAATGTTTTTGTATTGTAGCATAGTGCTGGGTGATTATATAGTTACTATCGATGATTGCGATAAAATTAATCTCGGTGATCAACTTTGGACCTTTTTCACAATCACAATAAAAATGGCAGAAATTATCATATTTAGTGTGTTAACATTCCCTCTGGTAGCTGCATGTCTCCATTTAGAAGTCTCCCAGAAGTTCTGGGAGTCACCCGCTAATTGAAGCCCACAATTTGAATACAATATCTTGGAAGCAAGCAAGTGAGATGCAGGCGAGACAGTAGTGTGAAGTGACAGTGAAGTGATTGTCATTGTGAAACACTGCAGCACAGCACACAGTGACACGATGAAACATGAGAGTAGCATGAGAGGCGCCCGGGGAGCAGTGTGTGGGGACGGTGCTTTGCTCAGTGGCACCTCAGTGGCACTTTGGCGGATCGGGATTCGAACCGGCAACCTTCTGATTAAGGGGCCACTTCCTTAACCGCTAGACCACCTCTGCCCCAAAGGGTGTTTCTACCTGGTTCACAATGACAATCACTTCACTTTCAGGATTCAAACCGGCAATCTTCCACTTCCTTACCCGCTAGGCCACCACTGCCACATCGAGCTCTTGAGAGAAGATATGACAGAGGGAGAGAACGTCTGTATATAGGGTATAGAGTAGCTAACGATCTCCTACTGAATGTAGCTGAAGTTTACAGAGAACATGTGCTAATTTGCATATAATGATGTCATCACGGCATGTTGGCTTTTGTCATGTGGTGGTCTTCACTTTTTTTCTCTGGGTATTTCATTTTTCAAAGTCTATTGATGAATTGCCATACATATTCCTGAACATGTTGAAAAGCATTGCCGCCGAAAACCTAGAAAGGTTTATGATTGGTCAGTCAATGTGACGTAATCATACTTCACACACTCATTGCCCCGGACCCTTTCATAGCGCCAGGAGAAAATTTATTATTTATCTCTGGTGTCAATCTGGCCATTTCAGAAAATCGTCCCACATGGGAAAGTATATTGTGATAAATGCTGTAGAATCTAAATGTTGTAAATGTTCTATTGTAGCATCTATATTGAGACTCATTAATTGTACTTTTGGATATAAACTACTGCAACATTTATCCCCTGTGCTGCACCTTATCTGCACCATTCTTCACTGTACACCTCAAGACATCATTTACATTTACAGCATTTATCCAGAGTGACTTACAGGGACAGTCCCCCTGGAGCAACTTAGGGTTAAGTGTCTTGCTCCGGGATACAATGGTAGTAAGTGAGACTTGAACCTGGGTCTTCTGGTTACCCCTCATCAGTACATAAAACCTTCCCATCCTGCACTGCTGAGCAATAACTGAACATTAACTTCTACCACAGGTCAACCACAGCCGGCCGATGCCCCTCTGGGATGAAGTCTCCTTCCACAACGAGGCGTTCGGGAGCTATGACACCTCACACTCAGTGCTTCATGGGAAACAAGGCACTTACAATGCAGCCAACCAATCCAGAGCCCTCAGCACTGATGTCACTCAGAGCTCAACCACACCCACTGTGTCCCAGGAAGACACTGGCCCTGGTATCAGGACCAATGGGAGGTCAACAGACAAACACAGAAACAAATCAGTGTCCTTTCAGGATGAGGTGATTGTGAGGGATAAAGAGAAGGAGGATGACAAGGATAAGAGCATCAGAACTTGTCCACCTGATAAAGTCACAGGTATAGTGACAGAACAAGAACAAAGTAGCTCTTGTACAAAGCATGACCCACAACCAGAGTCCCAGCGTGATGTAGTAACATCTCAGAGCAACTCATACAACAGTGAAATTGAACAAATCCATTCTGGAAGCCAGATCGTCGAAGCAGATGAGACACGACCAAACCCCACTGAGCTGAACAGCATCCCCGATCTCCAACTTTTACAGCCCACAGACACAGATCTGGAAGAGAAATTCTGGCCAAACAGAAACAAGCTCTCCAATGCACAATCCAACACAGAACCAGAGACGGAGGTCCACCAAGCTGCCACAGATAACAGCACCCAAACCACCAAGCAGACACCTGAAACTACAAGAACAAGTGACTCCAGCGCTGACGTAGACTGAACAGTTCTCATCAATTGACATCTCAGCTGTGGAGTGACTGGGGTTGAACCAAAGACCTGTAGAATGCTAGTTCACCAGATGTAGGACCTTCAGAAACCATTCATCTACAGAGCCTGCCGCAGTCTCCAACACGACCATTTACTTCAACATCACAAGCGCAGATGAGTCAGCAAGAGATCAGCAGGGGAGATCAGCTGCTTTGCAACCAGGTCATCAATTGAAATCCCACTGTGTTCACCCAGAGTTGAGAAGATCAGTGTGGAGAAGATGGAGCAGTAGAACAAGTCAGACGGACGGCTTTATCTTGAGTAATAAATGAAATGTCTGCTTGTGCACGTGTAGTTACGAGCTTGTGCTTATGATTGGGTGATCATGATGGTTATGAGCATGTGGAGATCATGTGAATGTGATTGTGTTCACGACTGTGGGGTCATCATATGGAGGTTTGATGTACGGCAGGTGGAAACCACTGGATTCCAGGAACCGAAGTGGGAACGATTCAAATTTATTTCAATATCAGGGCCCTGGACAGAAAATGTTCAGCGAAACCAGCAGCAATATTTTCAGCAAATATGAGTGAATAGACACATTCAATCCTATCTGCACAGCAAATCAGTATATTGCTGCAGAATTGAGGCTGAAGTCAGATTAGAACAATAAAATACACGTTTTATACAAAACCACGTCATGATGAGGGCTATCAAAAGAAATGACAACACACAGACACTCTTCCAAAAACTATAAAATGTGTAATCACACACACACACACACACACACACACACACAGTCACCGTAATGTTGCTCTGCCTGATGCTCCATTGAAGGCTTCAGGCTTCTGCTTTTGTTAACATGGAATGATCATGTACACACACACACACACACACAGGTTCTGCTCATGTGTGTTTAAAACTTTTTCCTGAGTAAAACACACAATGCACATTTCCATAACACACACGGAACATTGCGTGTTTGTGTGTTAGAACTCTTCATGTCGAGCTAAAGCTTCTCCAAAGTCAGTGGCTTGGCTTCCCACAAACAGGTCGTATTTCTGCACGATCTCAGACTTTGTCAAGCGTCCATCCTAAAACAAAATGTATACAAAACAGACAGTCATGATGGTTGAAAAGCTACCAAACCTGGACAGCACAAACATTATTAAAGATTGTGATTATCTTCTTACATTTACATTTCTGGCATTTACCAGACGCCCTTATCCAGAGCGCCTTACAGTCAGTAGTGACAGGGACAGTCAGGGTTACGTGTCCTGCTCAGGGACACGATGGTAGTAAGCGGTCATGCGGTCATGTAGGTTTTCTACAGATCGACACAGTGGTCTGAAGGAGTCTGGTAGGTGGGTGCAGAGCGAGAGGTGGGAGTACCTGATCTGCGTCGGACTCGTACAGCAGGTGTTTGGCCTCGGCCTCGGCGTGGTCGTAGTCTGAAGGGAGGATCCAGTCCCGCGTCTCCTGTTGGTCCATTCGCCCGTCTTTGTTCTTATCGCGGAATTCTGTGAACTGCTCCCGTTCGGTCTGCACCCACTCCGGTTCAGCTGGATCCCCTTCTTTATTATACATGTCCCCTACATACACAAACACAATTTATACCTCAAATTCATTTTTCAAGAAACACAACCAGAGCCACGCCCACCAGCAAACTCACCAATGTACTCCTCCAGATCAATGAATCCATCAGCGTTCTTATCAATGTCCTCCATCGTCTCCTGTTGTCAGACACATTTACAGCATTTATGAGACGCCCTTATCCAGAGCGACTCTTCTGGTTCATAGGAGAGTGTGTTACCCGCTAGGCTACTACCACCCTACAGTTAGTGTGTGTGTGTGTGTGTGTGTCAAGGAACAAGGAAAGTGAAGTGATTGTCACACGTGATACACAGCACACAGTGCACACAGTGCACACAGTGAAATTTGTCCTCTGTATTTAACCCATCACCCTGAGTGAGCAGTGGGCACCATGACAGGTGCCCGGGGAGCAGTGTGTGGGGACGGTGCTTTGCTCTGTGGCACCTCAGTGGCACCTTGAGGGATCGGGATTCGAACCGGCAACCTTCTGATTACGGTTGACCACTAGGCCACCACTGCCGTGTGTTTGTGTGTGTGTGAGAGAGAGAGAGAGAACGTACCAGCACTACAATGTCCTTCATGTACTCGTACTCCTCAGGGTGCAGGAACGCAGTAAACTCCTCCTTATCAGCCTGAAGGTCTCCATCCTGATCAGCCATCTTGAAGCGGCGCTCATCCCGCAACATCATCTGCCTATAGCTGAGGCCGTCATCAGGGTCCTGTTCATCTGGGACATAAACACCATCAGACTTCCTGAAGATCTGCGCTCTGATTAGCTGTACAGGCTTTCAGGATCTCACACACTTACCCAGAACATACCCATAAGTAGCATTCCTGTACTCCTCCCAAGTCACATGACCATCAGCATTAAGGTCATGACCCTGCCACTGCCTGTCCACGTCACTGTAGATCCAGCGTTTCTGTGCATGTTTAATCCACTTCTTCATCTCCTCCACAGTAACAAAGCCATCATCATCCTCGTCGATCCGATCAACGATGATCCTGCAAAAACCTCAAAACGTGTAAATGAGCGTGCGCGTGTGTGCATGCATATATAAATGTGAGTGTGTGTGTGTGTGTGTGTGTGTGTAAATGAGAGTATGTGTGCGTACCCCAGCCTTTCCTTGCTCTCTTCAGGGCTCAGCTGCTCAAAAGTCTTGGACTCCTCCTGACCAAGGAAAGCCTGGTGGTCGTAGTCAAAGTTCTCTGCGTCGTCATGACGACGGCTGCTGAGCGGCGCATCATGATGGACGCGGTCCTTCTTCTCCATGGGTTTAGCAGCAGCCAGGACCACGCCCAGCCCAACACACACCCACAGCACGGGCGGGACCATCACTCGCAAAAACACACCTTCACTGGGGACACAGGAGATTTCCTTACACACGCACACACACACACACACACACACCGGTGAAACACGGGACGCACACACCTTCACTGGTGGAACACGTGAGACTTCCGTACACACACACACAGCGTAAACGTGACGTCATTCGTCAAATATTAGACTCACCCCGGAGTCCGAAATGCACCGCGGCCCCGCTCGAACTCCTGCCGATATTCCTGACTCGCGAACGAGTGATGAACCAATAAGATCGTGGACACGGTTCAAGTCCCGCCTCTCCCACGTTTTTTATCCCGCCTCCAATTGAGTCTGCCCAATAAGAGAAAGAAGGGGGTCTGTCCTGCCGTTCGCTGACGTCATTATGCCGGAACCAATGAATTCACTCATTAGTCAGAGCGTCGCTATAACGAGCGGGGATTGGCCCTTCCCGACAGCCAGAGGTCACGTGACTGGTTCAAACTCGCCACGTCCTCAGTCTGGGCGTCGTAGTGGACTTAATCTGAATTCGGGTACAAAAGTGAGAAACATTTAGCGCGATTTCACACGTTTGCTCTGGTCCGAGTCAGTCTGTGAGTTTGTATCAACATTGTATGAAAATGAGAACCGTCTCCCTGCTGACTGGTCAGACGTATCGATCCAGGGAGCAGATTGACGTGGTTTTATATTAGATTTCATGAATTCCCTACTGTAGGTTTTAGAAATGTGTTGCCGCTACGTCTTGAAAACAATATACTGACGCAGGAGGTGGCGTGGAGGAGACTGTCCTGGATTTACCTTTGCTGATGCATCTGACCAGTCAGCTGAGGTTTGAAGTGGTGCATTTTCCTCTGTGTGAAAGGGAACCGAACCAAGAGGAAAATGATGACTGGGACGTGAAAGCGCCTTCATCCACAGAATAACGACACGAGCAGTTAACAAAGCAACATTTATTCTCATTTACAAAGCATCATCAGGACAGCTGCAGTGGCGGTTCGGCTGATGGAGGTGGGGGTGCCAGGGTCGTGACCCCTGCGGCGGGCGTGGCTGAGGCGAAGAGGGTGTCCAGAATTCCCAGAACCTGCAGTAATTCCTGCTGGTAATCGATCTCACGACCCAAACACTCCAGCAAACGCTGCAGTAAGCGCTCCATCACCGGTGACTGGGACACCACCTGCTGATACACGTCTAAAAAACACACCACACATGAGACTCGATGTGTGGACAAAGGTGGCGAGTGACACACACACACACACACACCTTACCTACAACCACATGAGCCACAGAGAGTAAAATTCGAGAGAACCGTGGATCAGTGATAAACCTGAAGATCACACACAACAAGAAAAGGGTTAGATGTGTGTGAGAGAGAGAACACCAAAAATATTTATACTAAAATGTACGGTGCACTAAATATTATACCAGTTCAGTTAGTTTAGTTTTGCCTTTATGGTCACTGCACTGAAGCAGGACATATACAACCATATACAGCCCCATGGGGCTTCTTTACAGTGCAGACAGACAACTCAGTACAATATCTGGTTCTAAACAACAATGACACAATTTACAGGTCAGTATTGAAGCATTTATGTGTATAGAAATATATATATGAATATGCATAGACGACTGCAGAGGAATAAATGGATGCATACACAGTACTCACAATAGGTTAGGGATATTGTTGTTTACGCTTTTCCTGTTGGCTCTGAATTTTAATGAAATAAGTTCCCTTTTGATATTACTAATAATGTATGAGAAGAAACCCCATTTTCATTAATTTAATATTTATTACCGCAAAAATAATAACAGGGATAGCCCCAAATAACAAAAACTGACAATGCCAGTAGAAGGTGTTTCCACCACTTGGTGCAATGACAGCGACGTCTCATGCTCCTCGTGATGTTGTTCTGAGGCAATGCGGTCAACTCCTCCACAAGCGCCACACGCAGTTTTACCAGGTCCCGTGTGGCAGTTGTGTAACGACGGTCTGTCGTTGCGGTCTGTCACTCGAGGGGCTCCACTCCTGGGTCTGTCATGAACTCTGACACTAGTTCTGTGTCTGTATGCAAGTCTACTGACGACTAGAGACAGTGGTGTTCTAGCGGTTAAGGAAGCGGCCCCGTAATCAGAAGGTTGCCGGTTCGAATCCCGACCCGCCAAGGTGCCACTGAGCAAAGCACCGTCCCCCACACCCTGCTCACCCCCACACACTGAGGTGTGTATCACCCCAATACAATTGCCTCCCTATCCCAAAAATGTCTGAAGTGAATCACTAAGTGAATATCCCATAAGCAGGATGACTCCCTCGGCTCTGTGGAAATGTAGTTCAGTGAGAGGAGCGGGCAGAATCTTCCATTCGTTCTCTGATGCAGTTTGTCAGTAGTCTCTCGACGGTGGAGCGGCAGAAGGTCACCAGCAGCTTCTAGTCTTCATGCACAGGCAGTTACTCTAGTCTTTACATTTAGAGTCAAACACACTCATGAAACCTAAAATATTCTTGTGGGGTCGTGCTCGTCTGTACCTCAGCAGGAAGTTGAGCAGGGGGGTGATGCTCTCTTCCTCCCGTCCTGCAACAGCATTCCTCAGGGTTCCTCTGCGCTCCAGTTCAATCAGAACCGCCACACACACCTCTGGACTATTGGAGCGTCTCCATGCCTGAACAAACACACACACACACACACTCACACCCTGCATCACTGCAGATGAAGTGAGCGTGTTAACTGTAGAGCGCTGGGCAGCAGGCCCCACCTCCAGCGCGGAATCCAGAGCTTCAGACACTTTGAAACTCTTGAGGAGTCGGTCATGTTTCTTCAGGTGATGCTTCAGAGATTTACGAACCACGAAATCATCCTGGTGAGCAGAACACATCTCATTAATACACACATAAACCCGCAGGGGACATTTACTCTCAATTTAATGCCATGAAAACCACACCTGCTTTGGCGTGTAGTTCCGCCCCTTAACAAACATGCGGTAAGAGGGGCCACGCCTCTTTCTGCCATCCACTTCCTGTTCCTCAGAAGGCTTCCTGTGGCGCAGACTCAGGACGCCATTGGTCATCCCCACGGCAACAATGCCATCATCCGGCTGCACAAGAAGAACTCTTACTGATGGCATGCACGTCTTTTTATTTACTGGAGGTGTCAGGTGCAGCGCCACTCAGGTGCACGGGCGGGGCCGGCCAGAGGTAAGATTTTAGGTGGCGCCCCCTTGCAAATTCCTCTGCTAGTGTAGATATACTCAAAAGAAAGTGAATACATTTGTATTAGACGTTATTTTTAGTACAAGTGTGCTGCAGTTGGGGAGAGTGTGTGTGTGTGTGTGTGTGTGTGTGTGTGTGTCAGCGTCTGTACGAACTCACAGCTACAGCCAGGCTGAGAACAGATGCTTCATAATCAAACGTGTGCACCACCTTATAGGAAGAGCTATACACCTTCACATGTCTGGAGAGAAACACACACACACACACACACATTATTTACATAAACTAATATTAGCACGACCCCCCCCCCCAAGACCACACCCACCTATCCAGAGATCCGGTGAGGAGGCGGTTGGAATGTGTACTCAAACAAACACAAGTCACCGTCTTGTGGTGATTCTTCAGAGAAACCAGCTGCTGCCCTCCTTTCAGAAGGTCCCACACCTTCACATGTTGGCCACCTACACAACCACAAACGTAATTAACACACACAGTAAAGCCGAACACGTCTGATTTGATGGTTTTTCTGATATTGCCAGACTGATAAAACCATGACTATCGCCGTCCTCCTCGCCCGCATTTCTGCATCGTAACCCTCACCCAGTACTGTGTGCATTGCTTCCGTATTCCAGCGCTACAGCAGCCCAGACATCCCAACCTGCAAAAAGCTGCTTTTTCCCCATGTCTGGGAGGAGAGAAGCAGCTTGTTGGCCCAGATGTATCATAACTGCTTAGATGATAAATTCTGGAGAATTCAGACATGTGATGAACAAACCCAGTAAAAGCCCTTATTTACAGTTCAGTAATCCATCCCTGCTGTTAACTAGTCCCTTACCTATTAACATACTACAGCAATACAGAGCAAGAAAGGTCAGTAAACTAGGAACTGACTAAAGGTCAAGTTTATTAAAAACTATCAAATAAATGATAGAATTAAAATACAGAACCGAAAACGTAGCTTACTTTAGCTTCTCGGACAGACGTTTTTAAAATGCAGACGGACAGATGAGGACGGGTTTAAATTAGCCACGTATCTTCTGCAACGTAGAACCTCAGCATTTATCTCCAAAGCTCTTTTGCGATAATAAAAACGCATCACCTGACGAGATTGTCAATCCAATTAATGTTTCATGAATAGACTAACATTTAATAAAAGTAATTTACAACACACAACCTCTCTGGGGGGACAGGTACTATAGACCGATCATTCACCGCACAAGCTCGACCCGACCCGACTGAAATGGTAAATTGAGCCTTTTTTACAGCTCTGATGTGAAGTGCGTTGCATTGCTTGAGGGAGAATTCCCTCAAAGCTCTTCAAGATCGAGCTGAATTTCACATAATCGCCGGGCACCCAACATAAACCCCATCATGCACTCCGGCTCAGGCCACACACCTGTGGAGACCAGCAGCCCCTCAGAGGGGTAGAGCAAGACCCCTTCTACCGGCTGGCCATGTTCCATCTTCATCACGCATCGCTCCAGCCGCGCGTCCCAAACACGAAGCGTGTGATCGTACGACCCTGAGAAGATCAGAGGAGTTACAGCAGACCAAGCACCAAACCCGCGGGGACAGCGGGACGTGCGCTACCGGTGATGAAGACGTCTGGGTTGCGGGAGCTGGTGGCGAGAGCGCGGATGTAGTCACTGTGTTCGCCCAACGCGGCCACTTCCTGCGCCGTCGACACGTCCCAGACGCGACTGCTGAGGTCATCGGAGCCGGAGACGATCCGGAAACCGTCCGAGAGAAACGAGGTGACACGAACCGATCTGGGAGAGAAGAGACGTTTCCAACACACACTACAGACAGGACACACAGCTCACCAGCCGAGTCCAACTCACTTGCTGTGTCCAGTGAACTGCCTGAGCGCCACACGGCCACCAACATCAAACAGTCGGACAAGTCCCTCGTCGCTACCGGCAACCAGCAGACGGCCGTCAGCTCGAAAGCTGCCACTGTACGCGGAGCCTTTGAAGCGCGAGAAACTGCGCAGAGGCTCATGGGAGTTTGGACCAAAGATCTGGACCTGAAGACAGAAATGAGCTTGTAGCCACTCTGTGTCTCAGTGGTGGTCTAGTGTGAAGGAAGCGTCCCCGTAATCATTAATTAAGTGAATGTCGTCGTGATACACAGCAGCACAGCACGCGGTGACAGTGAAACGTGTCCTCTGTATTTAACCATCACCCTGAGTGAGCAGTGGGCACCATGACAGGCGCCCGGGGACCAGCGTGTGGGGACGGTGCTTCGCTCACCTTGGCAGATCGGGATTCGGCAACCTTCCGGTTACGGCGCCGCTTCCTTAACCGCTAGGCCACCACTGTCAGAACGTTGCAGGTTTGAATCCCGACCTGCCAAGGTGCCACTGAGGTCCCGTCCCCACACACTGCTACCTGGGCACCTGTCATGGTGCCCACTGTCACCAAGGGTGATGGCTAAATACAGAGGACGAGTTTCACCGTGTTACCGTGTGCTGTGCTGCATTATTTCACAATAACAATCACGTGACTTTCAGTCAAAGTTCTTTTTCTGTCACCAGCAGCTTTGTACATGAGACGACGTTTCATATGGTCATCAGAACAGGAGCAAACAAGCAGCACAGGAAACTGTTCTCATTGACAAACTAGAAGAAAATAAAAATACTCACATATCTAGTCGACTGAAACTTGACTAAACTAAGATGACTCTGGACGTGACTTAGACTAGTAAAGACTAAAATAAAATAAAATAAAAAAAACCCACTAAACTAAAATTAAAAGCAAAATGCAATTTGACTTAATTATACATTTATACCATCATTTCGTTGCCCTGTACATGCGTAATAATGTTGAATCTAATCTAATCAAATTCTACCTATCAGCAACATCAGAATGATGTCTGAGAAAGAGGAGGATCTCACCCTGGTGGACGCAGTCACAGCGTAGTTGTGAGGTGAAAGAGGAGAGAAATGAATCTTCGTCACGGCGCCAAACTCCTTTATCTGGACCGGGCTCTGCAACACACACACACACACACACCATCAAATACACGGACAGCCTGAGCTGATTACTGTACTTCATCTTCTCCCACCTTGTAGCTTCTCCAGTACAGCGCATCTTCAGTCACCTTCTCCCCCAACTGCGGGATCACGGGAACTCTGGTCGGTTTAAAAGCCGTCATTTCTACACACACACACACACACACACACACACACACACACACACACACACACACAGACACACACACACACACACAACACACACACACACACACACACACACACACACACACACAGACAGAGAAACACAGACACACACGAAGAATTAATTCACAGTTCTGAATGATTGCTGTGTTTTGCTGATCTCTTTATTCGGACCTTCGTCTTATATCTAACAATAGTCAGTAAACGCGAACCAACGTGAAAGCGGCGCGTTTCATCTCCTCACCTCTCCAAGAACAATCCTGCAAAAAAATGACCGAGTGGAGTAAAAAAAATCATAAATCGCCGAAAATCACGTTGTTACAGCGCAGCACACCGCGCCGCCATTTTCCTTCTGATTCTGCTGCTGCGTGAACTCCGAGGAAGAAAAAAGCAGCGCCGAGCGCCACCTGCTGTTCAGGAAGAAAACGAACTTTTACATGAAAAGCACCCCCACCCAGAAAAAAACACCAGATGTTCTGGAGGAACACCCCCACCCAATCCACTCTACACCCAACCACCCAGAAAAACCCACCAGATGTTCAGGAAGAACACTAACTTTTACATCAAAAAACACCCCCACCCAATCCACTCTACACCCAACCACCCAGAAAAACCCACCAGATGTTCAGGAAGAACACCAACTTTTACATCAAAAAACACCCCCACCCAATCCACTCTACACCCAACCATCCAGACAAAAACACCAGATGTTCTGGAGGAACACCCCCACCCAATCCACTCTACACCCAACCACCCAGAAAAAACCACCAGATGTTCAGGAGGAACACCAACTTTTACATCAAAAAACACCCCCACCCAATCCACTCTACACCCAACCACCCAGAAAAACCCACCAGATGTTCAGGAAGAACACTAACTTTTACATCAAAAAACACCCCCACCCAATCCACTCTACACCCAACCACCCAGAAAAACCCACCAGATGTTCAGGAAGAACACCAACTTTTACATCAAAAAACACCCCCACCCAATCCACTCTACACCCAACCATCCAGACAAAAACACCAGATGTTCTGGAGGAACACCCCCACCCAATCCACTCTACACCCAACCACCCAGAAAAAACCACCAGATGTTCAGGAGGAACACCAACTTTTACATCAAAAAACACCCCCACCCAATCCACTCTACACCCAACCACCCAGAAAAACCCACCAGATGTTCAGGAGGAACACCAACTTTCACATCAAAAAACACCCCCACCCAATCCACTCTACACCCAACTACCCAGAAAAACCCACCAGATGTTCAGGAGGAACACCAACTTTCACATCAAAAAACACCCCCACCCAATCCACTCTACACCCAACCACCCAGAAAAACCCACCAGATGTTTAGGAAGAACACCAACTTTTACATCAAAAAACACCCCAATCCACTCTACACCCAACCAGAAAACCCACCAGATGTTCAGGAGGAACACCAACCTTTACATAAAAACACCCCCACCCAATCCACTCTACACCCAACCACCCAGAAAAACCCACCAGATGTTCTGGAGGAACACCAACTTTTACATAAAAAAAAACCCCACCCAATCCACTCTACACCCAACCAACAGAAAACCCACCAGATGTTCTGGAGGAACACCAACTTTTACATCAAAAAACACCCCAATCCTCTCTACACCCAACCAGAAAACCCACCAGATGTTCAGGAGGAAAACCAACTTTTACATCAAAAAAAACCCCACCCAATCCACTCTACACCCAACCACCCAGAAAAACCCACCAGATGTTCTGGAGGAACACCAACTTTTACATAAAAAAAAACCCCACCCAATCCACTCTACACCCAACCAACAGAAAACCCACCAGATGTTCTGGAGGAACACCAACTTTTACATCAAAAAACACCCCAATCCTCTCTACACCCAACCAGAAAACCCACCAGATGTTCAGGAGGAAAACCAACTTTTACATAAAAAAAACCCCCACCCAATCCACTCTACACCCAACCACCCAGAAAAAAACACCAGATGTTCTGGAGGAACACCAACTTTTACATCAAAAAACACCCCCACCCAATCCACTCTACACCCAACTACCCAATTATTGTGTAGTGCCTGGCCAATGGCGGAAGTGTGTAGGATATGTGGCTGGTATCTGCAGTCTGGAGAGATCATGGTGAAGCAGCACCCTCTTGTCACCACCTCGATGGCAGTGTTGTCATCTGCGTCATGTGTGATAATGTGTTTTTTATTTCTGATCTAACAGATGAATTCTATGAAATTCACCTAAAACTACATGAGTCTGACAAGTCAGGCCAAGGACCTGGGACTGATGGAAGGTCCACTCCTCCAGAAAAAACACAATAGGAGGTCAGGTCACCTGCACTCATTCTAAATTTTCATAACTAAATCATAATATCCTCATTATCACAATTTATATATTTTGTCATTGTAACTGTCAGAACGTAACCTGGAGAAAATATGAATAATCAAAAAGCCCTTTCTGATTTAAGATAGAAGGGGATTTTGTGAATTTTCCATGTATAGTTCAATGTTTAGTTCAATATAATGGTAATACTTTGTACACATATTATTAAAGTATTGTTCTTGCTTTTTGGTCAGTTATATTATTCTTTTTGTAGAATTACATTAATATTGTAAATGGTGGTGGTTGTAATTTTTCACACCAAGGAGGAAAGATAAAGGTTTAAATAAAAGGCTTAATTACATGCAATGGAGAACACTTGGAAGACATGGAAATGCGCCCCCTGGTGGGTCAGGAGCGCCATATTGTTACAGAATTACTGTAAATAGAGTTGGATTAGGGTTGGTAGAAGGGTCTGGGTTAGGGTCTGGATAAATGAAACAGAACTGTGTTCTAGATTTAGGGATCCTAGTCAGAATTAGAATAGCCTTTTCATACATACAAGGAATTTCATACATGAATACATACAAGGAATTTGATCCCGGTTGATGGAATGTTTATGAGGGTGATGAGAAGGGGAAAGAAACTGTTCCTAGTTTTGTGTCATTTTGCGGTGCCACTTGATCTGAGGACGAGAAGGAAGGTGGGACACCTGAAGGTGTCCTGGTGACCGGGCTAATGGCTCTTTAGGCTGATGTTGGTACATTCCCTGGGTTATCTGGCGAAGCTGAAAATCATGTGCAGATACTGAAACATGTTGTTCTGCCCGTTTGCATTTCTACTTTTGAGGAACAACCGTCATGTTCCTTGAAAGGCTGAGTACATGATTGACTTCATCTGTATTGACATGTCTGACTGCCATCCTGTCTCTCTCTCACACACACAGGGGGAACCTTGCGGTGAAAACCCAACACATTGTCATTTGAGAGAAAAGTTACCCATCATTTCTAAGCACTACCTTGTAAACTCACATGTAATGAAGGAAATAACATGACATTTTTCTGCCAATACTAACATGATAAAACCCTCCCTGTAGATGCTGGATCATGTGACGCTTTGAGGTCTACAGCGGACGGGATGGACAGATGTTATGGAGATGGAACCAGAGATGGGCAGCCCTTCCTGAGAAGTCAGTGGAAAAGCCCTTTATCCGACGGGGTGTCCCAACACCTTCTCCACCCACCCTGCCACTGTCTTTTCCCTTCGCTCATTCTGAGTTCATTTGCCAGGCAAAGCAGATGTCAGAGCCGCCTGTGTGTCTGTATGAGTATGTGAGACTGTTATCAGCACACAATCACTTGTTTATTTCCTGAAGGGGAAAGAAGACAGAGAAACTCTTCTTTATAATGATGCTAAATCTGCTTTTCCAGCACTCCTCTCTTCCTTCTTCATGTAACATTCAGAAAATCATATTTACATGAAGGTCACAATTTACCAGTGACAGTATTTGATAACAGTGCAATGGACTGTGTGCTTGTGCGTATGTTTAGTTCCAGATTAACTTCTCGGGCAGTCCATGCATGACTTACATTTACATTTACAGCATTTATCAGACGCCCTTATCCAGAGCGACTTACAATCAGTAGTTACCCTGTCAGTCACCCTGGAGCAATTTTTTAGGGTTAAGTGTCTTGCTCAGGGACACAATGGTAGTAAGAGTGATTCAAACCCGGGTCTTCTGGTTCACAGGCGAGTGTGTTACCCACTAGGCTACTATCACTCATGACTTGTGTGAAAAAGACATGTCTGGTCTTTTTTGATGGACCTCAGATGATTTCAGGGTTTTACACCAAAAAACACCCCCACCAAATCCAATATCTAGTCAATATCTAGTTTCTGTCTTACATACTGAAGGAAAACCCACTATTATCTTTGACTCAGCAAAACAGACAATTTTTGCTTAAATGCAATAAAAGCAGAAACTGTGTGTATTCAGGTCTCGTAGTGTGTATATATGCTCACAGAAGTGTGTGTGTGTGTGTGTTTATTTGTCTGTTTGTGAGTGGGTGGGTGTGTCTTTGTCTAACAAAGGCGAAACTGAGTTTTCTGAATGTGGGTGTGTGGTGGAGCATAAAACACAGGGCACATGACTGTGAGCAACATGCACAACTCTCTGCCAAGGTAAGAGAATCACACAATTCCTGGAGGCACTTTGATTTATTTATTATGTTCACTTTTACTACTAATGATGAGAGAAGTGTAATGTAGTTCTGTAAGATTATGGACAATATTGCATTCAATATATTAAAATATATATATATATTAATTTAAAGAACTTGGATTGCTTGTCTGTTGTGTCAGGGATGTTGAGGAAAGCTTTAGGCTGGAAATAACAGAGATAATAGAAGATAAGTGTTAGACATGCTGGGTTGAGAATAACATAAGAATGATATTTAGATTGATTATAAGATGTCTGGGGTAAAATATGTTTTGTTGGGTTGCATGTAAGGGTGGTAGTAGCCTAGTGGGTAACACACTCGCCTATGAACCAGAAGACCCAGGTTCAAATCCCACTTACTGCCATTGTGTCCCTGAGCAAGATGCCTAACCCTGAGTGTCTCCAGGGGGACTGTCCCTGTAACTACTGATTGTAAGTCTGATAAATGCTGTAAATGTAATGTTCGCAGTTGGATGTGTTGGGTTGCATGTAGTATGTGTAGTTGGATGTGTTGGGTTGCGTGTAGTGTGTGCGGTTGAATGGGTTGAATTGCGTGTACTGTGTGCGGTTGGATGTGTTGAGTTGCATGTAGTGTGTGAATTTGAATTTGTACAGTGCATTTAGTACATGCACTGTTATGGTGGTAGTGGTAGTAGCCTAGTGGGTAAGACACTCGCCTGTGACCCAGGAGACCCAAGTTCAAATCCCACTTACTACCATTGTGTCCCTGTCCACTTAACCTTAAGTTGCGTGTAGTGTGTGCAGTTGGATGTCTTGGATTGAGGGTAGTGTGTGTGGTTGGATGTGTTGGATTTATGGTAGTGATTGTAAGTCGCTCTGGATAAGGGCGTCTGATAAATGCTGTAAAATGTAAATGTTATGTGTTGGGTTACGTGTAGTGTGTGCGGTTGAATGTGTTGGGTTGCGTGTACTGTGTGCAGTTAGATGTGTTGGGTTGCATGCAGTGTGTGTGGTTGGATGTGTTGGGTTGTGTGTAGTGCGTGCAGTTGGATGTCTTGGATTGAGGGTAGTGAGTGTGGTTGGATGTGTTGGGTTGCATGTGGTGTGTGCGGTTGGATGTGTTGGATTTAGGGTAGTGTGTGTGGTTGGATGTGTTGGGTTGCATGTAGTGCGTGCAGTTGGATGTCTTGGATTGAGGGTAGTGTGTGTGGTTGGATGTGTTGGATTTATGGTAGTGATTGTAAGTCGCTCTGGATAAGGGCGTCTGATAAATGCTGTAAATGTAAAATGTAAATGTTATGTGTTGGGTTACGTGTAGTGTGTGCGGTTGAATGTGTTGGGTTGCGTGTACTGTGTGCAGTTAGATGTGTTGGGTTGCATGCAGTGTGTGTGGTTGGATGTGTTGGGTTGTGTGTAGTGCGTGCAGTTGGATGTCTTGGATTGAGGGTAGTGAGTGTGGTTGGATGTGTTGGGTTGCATGTGGTGTGTGCGGTTGGATGTGTTGGATTTAGGGTAGTGTGTGTGGTTGGATGTGTTGGGTTGCATGTAGTGCGTGCAGTTGGATGTCTTGGATTGAGGGTAGTGTGTGTGGTTGGATGTGTTGGATTTATGGTAGTGATTGTAAGTCGCTCTGGATAAGGGCGTCTGATAAATGCTGTAAATGTAAAATGTAAATGTTATGTGTTGGGTTACGTGTAGTGTGTGCGGTTGAATGTGTTGGGTTGCGTGTACTGTGTGCAGTTAGATGTGTTGGGTTGCATGCAGTGTGTGTGGTTGGATGTGTTGGGTTGTGTGTAGTGCGTGCAGTTGGATGTCTTGGATTGAGGGTAGTGTGTGTGGTTGGATGTGTTGGATTTAGGGTAGTGTGTGTGGTTGGATGTGTTGGGTTGCATGTGGTGTGTGCGGTTGGATGTGTTGGATTTAGGGTAGTGTGTGTGGTTGGATGTGTTGGGTTGCATGTAGTGTGCGGTTGGATGTATTGGGTTGCATGTAGTGTGTGCGGTTGGATGTGTTGGGTTGCATGTAGTGTGTGCGGTTGGATGTGTTGGGTTGCATGTAGTGTGCGGTTGGATGTATTGGGTTGCATGTAGTGTGTGCGGTTGGATGTGTTGGGTTGTGTATTAAGAAAGACACGTTGTCCCTACAGATGGTTGCTACTGTTTGGTTTTCTTCCCTGCTGTTGCTGCTCCTCAGTCCAGTTTCACCTCTGACCTCCTTCCCGGATACATGTAAGAGAACTGGCCCCTCCTTTTTATCTGACCAACCAGAAGCCAGCCGAGACGTCATGTGTGTTTTCTCTGCAGTAGTGGAGGCTGGGATCGGGGGAAATGTGACGCTGACCTGCGACACTGACAGAACCCTGAAAGGTCCGCTGCTCTGGAAACACAGTCGTGATGGGGACACCTGGCCAGTGGAGATGACCGACTTTCAAGTTCTGAACGAGAAGCAGCTGGTGCTGCTGGACCTGGAGGAGGCAATGAGTGGAGAGTACAGCTGCTGGGATGGGAACACACTCCTCTATCACACACACCTGCTGCTGAATCAGACATGGAATGGTCAGTGTGTGTGTGTGTGTGTTTGTGTGTTCTAAAGGGAGATTTATCTAGAACAGCTGCCTTTACTCTTTAGATGCTGAGCTCCACTGTTGGGCTGAAAATTACGGATGCATGTTCTACTGCAGCTGGAGTGGAGTGGAGTACACAGCTATCCGACTACGCAATGAACGGTAAACAGAAACACACACATCACATCACATTTCAATATTTCACATTTCAGTACAACACAATATGTACAGTTTAGATTAAATGATTTACAATCATTGTACATTAAGAATTGATCTTGGTTGTGCAGTACATGAGCTGCAGACATGAAGATGTTGGATTTGATGCTCTTTAAAATCTGTACTGAAATGGGCCAAGCACTGAGCCTTGTGTCACACCAAAAACAACTTTTCCTTCTGTCATCACAGGGATGGTGGTGAATGGGTGTGGCCTTCAGACAAGGGTGTGTTTAGTGTGAGTCACTCCACAAATCAGTATGCAGAAGAGGTCTGGCCTCTTAGGGTGACCTTGGAAGCCATAAACTCTGAGCGAATTTTGAGGATCAGTAAGAAATTCTACCTTCGTGAAATCAGTGAGTGTGTTTGTATTCATGAGGGTTGTATGAACTGTACTTGTGTGTGTACTGAGATTTTTGATCTGTGTGTTTAGTTCAGCCTCCTCATCCTGCAAAGGTGAACAGTAAATCTGTGGGGGAGACGCTGCTGGTGATGGTAGAACCTCCTGCAGCATGGGCCACACCAACCAGCTACTACCCTTTAGAGCACGAGATCGAGTACCAGAGAAAAGATGACGGCCAGGTGAGAGCAGATGAAACAAAAGCTGATGAAGATGAATGTACATGGTGGTAGTGGCTAGTTAACACAATCGTCTCTGAACCAGAAGACCACTAAGTCCCAGGTTCAAAAGCCACTTATGCTTACATTGTGTCCCTGATCGTCTGGTAAATGTTTCTTCTGCCCTTGTTAGGTGAAGAAGGAGCTCTGCTGCAAGGATCAGGACACAGTGAGTATCTTTCACAGCGAACGTGATGAATGGTGCGGATGGACAGTAGAACTCCACTGCTGCTTGGCCCCCAGGTGCGGTGCTGGAAGCGGGCGGTGTGTCACGTGGCGGGGAGGGTCAGCAGGTTCCGGGTCCGGTCCCGAGACCCGTTGGTCTTGTCTCAGTGGAGCCAGTGGAGCCAGTGGAAAAATGTAACAAACTGAGCGGCAGTCCTCTGTCTTCTCACCTGCTGACTGTCTCTGATCTTCTCATCTTCTCCCTGTGGCCCATCATATTTATTTATGTCTGTGTGTCTGCAACAGTTGTATTAAAAAGTCCACTCACACACGTTCCTTTGCTTCCCCTTTTTTGTGTGTGTGTGGTAACGCAACACTTGTGTCATTGAAGAATTGTGGTGGTGAAGAGGAACTCGGGGTTGTGTGAAAACACGGCAGCAACAACACGGTTTTAATTAGCAGGCCACTAATATTAATACTAAAACTACACAGCTAGCATCTTTCTGAAGCCAAACGTTCTCCAGCAGCACCCGCCGTTCATCACATCTTCATCTGATGCTACTGGCTGGCCGTGTCTCAGATACTTGTTCACTCGCATGAGGTTCATCTCACCACCTTCAGTAAATGACCGTTGGAGGTTTCTACCCTGACGATGCCACTATCCCTGCTGGAAGAAGAGTGGTGTGAAGACTGTGGTGTCCTGATGACTAACAAAACCCACTGAAAACACACACACACACACACACTACAGACACACTGCTGAGTTTCTTGTGTTTTTTCTTAGGTGAAGAAGAGGGTGAAAAAAAACAGACGCAAGGGGACAAAACGAAGGACTAAGCAGTAAAGCACGACTTGATCTTCCAACACACAGTATAACACCAACCCTGCAGTTCCGCAGGCATCGTCTGGAAATAAATGTTGTTGTCTTCTAATAAAGGTCATTTCAGTCTCTGTGTGTTTTTTGCTGCTGTTCACCTTCAGTGATTTTACATTGTGAAGACCATGGTGGTCCACAGAGGAGGGAAGAGTGACTATGGCGAGAAGGAAGGTGTAGAAGCTGAGACCGGTTTCAAAAGAAATTTATAACGTAATGACAGGCAAGGCCATAGCGTAGCATAGGAGGTAGGTCAAATGCAGGTCACAGCCTGGTGGGTATGGAGGTTCTCCTACAGGCGAGATGATGACTACAGGGAGTGCAGAATTATTAGGAAAATGAGTATTTTGTCCACATCATCCTCTTCATGCATGTTGTCTTACTCCAAGCTTTATAGGCTCGAAAGCCTACTACCAATTAAGCATATTAGGTGATGTGCATCTCTGTAATGAGAAGGGGTGTGGTCTAATGACATCAAAACCCTATATCAGGTGTGCATAATTATTAAGCAACTTCCTTTCCTTTGGCAAAATGGGTCAAAAGAAGGACTTGACAGGCTCAGAAAAGACAAAAATAGTGAAATATCTTGCAGAGGGATGCAGCACTCTTAAAATTGCAAAGCTTCTGAAGCGTGATCATCGAACAATCAAGCGTTTCATTCAAAATAGTCATCAGGGTCGCAAGAAGCGTGTGGAAAAACCAAGGCGCAAAATAACTGCCCATGAACTGAGAAAAGTCAAGCGTGCAGCTGCCAAGATGCCACTTGCCACCAGTTTGGCCATATTTCAGAGCTGCAACATCACTGGAGTGCCCAAAAGCACAAGGTGTGCAATACTCAGAGACATGGCCAAGGGTAGAAAGGCTGAAAGACGACCACCACTGAACAAGACACACAAGCTGAAACGTCAAGACTGGGCCAAGAAATTTCTCAAGAATGATTTTTCTAAGGTTTTATGGACTGATGAAATGAGAGGGCCAGATGGATGGGCCCGTGGCTGGATTGGTAAAGGGCAGAGAGCTCCAGTTCGACTCAGACGCCAGCAAGGTGGAGGTGGAGTACTGGTTTGGGCTGGTATCATCAAAGATGAGCTTGTGGGGCCTTTTCGGGTTGAGGATGGAGTCAAGCTCAACTCCCAGTCCTACTGCCAGTTTCTGGAAGACACCTTCTTCAAGCAGTGGTCTGCATCCTTCAAAAAAAACATGATTTTCATGCAGGACAATGCTCCATCACACGCGTCCAAGTACTCCACAGCGTGACTGGCAAGAAAGGGTATAAAAGAAGAAAAACTAATGACATGGCCTCCTTGTTCACCTGATCTGAACCCCATTGAGAACCTGTGGTCCATCATCAAATGTGAGATTTACAAGGAGGGAAAACAGTACACCTCTCTGAACAGTGTCTGGGAGGCTGTGGTTGCTGCTGCACGCAATGTTGATGGTGAACAGATCAAAACACTGACAGAATCCATGGATGGCAGGCTATTGAGTGTCCTTGCAAAGAAAGGTGGCTTTATTGGTCGCTGATTTGTTTTTGAATGTCAGAAATGTATATTTGTGAATGTGGAGATGTTATATTGGTTTCACTGGTAAAAATAAATAATTGAAATGGGTATATATATATTTTTTGTTAAGTTGCCTAATAATTATGCACAGTAATAGTCACCTGCACACACAGATATTCCCCCTAAAATAGCTAAAAATAAAAACAAACTGAAAACTACTTCCAAAAACATTCAGCTTTGATATTAATGAGTTTTTTGGGTTCATTGAGAACAATGTTGTTGTTCAATAATAAAATTATACCTCAAAAATACAACTTGCCTAATAATTCTGCACTCCCTGTACATTGGCCGTATATGTGTGTGGTAGGGGCTCCAGCTGGAAAATGAGTGAAGAAAAACGGCCAGACATCAGCACTACGGCTCACCAGGATGCACTTCTTACTCATGGTGTCTGCGTGAAGTAGATGATCTGGTTGCATGACTGTCCTCAGCTAGCTGGTCGTATGAACTATAGTTTTTCTAATATGAATGCTCATCAGGGTTTGAACCATCATGACTTCTCCAAACTTACAGTAGACAGGATATTCTGTAGTCCTGTGGTTCCCTGAGGGTTCCTTCAATCCCTTAGTGGATTTTTACCTTACTTTTCACTACTTATACTTTACTTTTTACCGATTGATGATTGACCACATGAGCATCAGGGGTTCAAGAAGATCTGGACACAAGCAGAAGCCACCAGAGCTGCAGTGTTTCAGCTTATTTTTATTTCACCAATGAGGCTTCAGTGACATGAGAACATAGAACAAGAACCAAAACAAGAGCCATCAAACAAACACACTTCCAGTTGAGAAAAAAAAAAAAAAAAAAAAAACACACATCTGAGCACAGAGAGGAACAGTCGTATTACCCTGACACACACACGGTTGTCTGAAGGGGAGGGGCTACCTGTCAGGAAACCAATTAGAGTGGCGTAAACACACACACACACAGCAAGGACGTCCACAATGCAACATTATGAATATTGGGTGTGGTCAGAGCAGTTACAAAATTATTCATATAAAAAAGAAAACACTCACGCGTGCACACTCTCTCTCCCACACACACACACACACACACACACACACACACACACACACACTCATTCTGCAGTTTGCTCTTGGGCTCCATTCTCTTCAAGCTCCATCCCTTCTCTGTTCTCCTCTGGTTTGTCCTGCTTCTCTTCCTTCTGTTCTCAGACAGACAGACAGCAGGTTTCATACGGAACCGTGACAACGGAACCGCGCTTATAGAATAACTGACTGAAAGGTCAGTCCCGACCGGGTTGGACTGCAATCACGCTAAATCTAAAGTGGGAGGAGCCTCTCCTCACCTTGGTGTCTCTCTCTGCAAACTTCTGGAACATGTTGGCATAGAGACGTTTGTCTTTCTCGTGCTGGGCATGCAGGTGCTGCTGGCACACCTGGATCTGGGCCTTAGCTGCTCGATTGGACGGGTAGAGCTGAGTGACGCGACCAAAGTCTTCCCGCGCGCGTTCAAACTCCTTCATCCCGAACAGAGCCTCGCCGCGGCGGTACAGCGCCTTCTCGCTGTTCTCGTCCAGGTCCAGCGCCTGAAACACACCAGAGGACAACCCTTCCATTCCTACACAGGTACGTACGAACCCGACGGGGGGACAAACGTACGTCCCCTGCGAAGCGGCGCGTGTGCACAGGTACGTATGAACCCGACGGGGGGACAAACGTACGTCCCCTGTGAAGCGGCGCGTGTGCACAGGTATGTACGAACCCGACGGGGGGACAAACGTACGAACCCAAAGGGGGGGACAAACGTACGAACCCGACGGGGGGACAAACGTACATCCCCTGCGAAGCGGCGCGTGTGCACAGGTACGTACGAACCCGACGAGGGGACAAACGTACGCCCCCTGCAAAGCGGCGCGTGTACACAGGTATGTCTGTTCTCCTCTGGTTCACAGCGACGCGTCCCCTATGAACCTGTTCGTGGCACGTTCGCGTAGACGCGTCCCCTACGAAGCGGCGCGTTCGCGTCTGAACTGAACTGTTCGCTGTGACTGAACTGTTCGCTGTGAACGCTTCGCTGTGACTGAACGCTTCGCTGTGAACGCTTCGCTGTGACTGAACGCTTCGCTGTGAACTGTTCGCTGTGAACTGTTCGCTGTGAACTGTTCGCTGTGAACTGTTCGCTGTGAACTGTTCGCTGTGAACTGTTCGCTGTGAACGCTTCGCTGTGAACTGTTCGCTGTGACTGAACTGTTCGCTGTGAACGCTTCGCTGTGACTGAACTGTTCGCTGTGAACGCTTCGCTGTGAACGAACGCTTCGCTGTGAACGAACGCTTCGCTGTGAACGAACGCTTCGCTGTGAACGAACGCTTCGCTGTGAACGAACGCTTCGCTGTGAACGAACGCTTCGCTGTGAACGAACGCTTCGCTGTGAACTGTTCGCTGTGAACTGTTCGCTGTGAGCGCTTCGCTGTGAGCGCTTCGCTGTGAGCGCTTCGCTGTGAACTGTTCGCTGTGAACTGTTCGCTGTGAACTGTTCGCTGTGAACTGTTCGCTGTGAACGCTTCGCTGTGAACGCTTCGCTGTGAACGCTTCGCTGTGACTGAACTGTTCGCTGTGAACGCTTCGCTGTGACTGAACGCTTCGCTGTGACTGAACGCTTCGCTGTGAACGAACGCTTCGCTGTGAACGAACGCTTCGCTGTGAACGCTTCGCTGTGAACTGTTCGCTGTGAACGCTTCGCTGTGACTGAACTGTTCGCTGTGAACGAACGCTTCGCTGTGAACGAACGCTTCGCTGTGAACGAACGCTTCGCTGTGAACGAACGCTTCGCTGTGAACGAACGCTTCGCTGTGAACGAACGCTTCGCTGTGAACGAACGCTTCGCTGTGAACGCTTCGCTGTGAACTGTTCGCTGTGAACTGTTCGCTGTGAGCGCTTCGCTGTGAGCGCTTCGCTGTGAACTGTTCGCTGTGAACTGTTCGCGCCCGTACGGTCTGCCGCTCGCATACTACGGCAGTAAGCGGCGCCGTGGGAACACTGTCTGGTGGCGGCGGTCGTCGTGTTTACTTTGTCGCAGTTCTCCAGCGCCAGGTTGTACTCCTGCAGCTTCAGGTAGCACATGGCCAGGTTGAGGTGAGCAGCCAATCGCAGCGCTCTGGTTTGCGCTTGCTCCTCCCCAGTTAGGCTCTCGTGATCCAGCCAGGAGATGATGCGTTTGTACTGGGCAGCAGCCTGTCTGAACTTTCCCTCCTGCAGACAGACGGAAGTGAGCGTGAAACAGGACATTCTGCCACCTGCTGGCGAGGCACAGTAACAGTCGTACTGGTCCACATCAGATACGCGGGCAACATTAATAACGCTTATAAAGTCCTTTCCAATTACAGCCATTCATTCTTCTTTTCTCACCGCATCTTTACCTGATGAGGTGATGATTCTCCATGATCTTTTCCAGAATGTAATAGTGCTCTGGACCGTTCTTAACCCAATATTACTGATTAATAGTATAAACGTTTCTTTTGACAATATTACCAGCTGAAACGTATTAATCACCACAGACACAAGTGATCAATATAAATATCCTGATGAATGTCCCTCGACTTCTACAGGCTGCTCTCCGCCTCGTCCCGCCTCCCTCCTCCTCGTCCCGCCTCCTCATTAGCATTTAGAGCTACAGTCCTGGTAAAATCTCAATGTGGGACTGGATTGAAGTGGCTGTAATTCTGCACCTCAGATACAGTATTAGGTGACCAATAAGTATTGACGTAAATGGACAAAACAAAAATATTAATGTCAGGCAACTTTTAACACCAATCCGCAGACTTACTGCAACCAGGAGGAGTTCATTCACACGTACCAAACTGGAGCTGTTTATTACTCTCTGGTTTTCATGTCCAGAGGTCGCTTATCGGCGTTGACGGAAGGTGTATGATTTCTGGAGAACCAGAGTCCACTAAACAATGAAGACCTGCCTGGACGCTGTTCAAGACCTTCACACTTCTTCATTTCAGCACGAATTCACACCACACAGTGTTTAATGCCAAACGTTCTCGTCATACCTTGAAATGCCTTGTTCCCTTATCCTTGACAATGCTGCTCTGCTCCAGTTTCTCTTTTGTGTTCATTTCCCATGATTCCTTTGTCTGTTGGACAGGAAACAGTTCACACCCACCACTAACACCGCAGCGCAGCGTAACCAAGGTCAGAGGGGGGTGTAGGCGCCATGTACCTTCTCAAAAGACTTGAGTTTGATCTTATACTCCAGTGTTGCTCCTGGAGGAATGTTGAACTTCTCATGTCCAGCAGCATTAAAGCCGTACCTGCAACACACCGAGCAGAGCATGTTTTAATGGACACCAACTGCTCGTGTGTGTGTGTGTGTGTGCGCCTTTACTTTGGTTTGATGGTGAACAGAGACTCCTCCCCCTGCTCCATACTCTGAAGCGCCTTCTCCACCCCCGGCGGCAGGAACATAGCGTCACCGTCGCCGATCTCGAACGTGACGTCCCGCTGGTCGAACACGCGTCCCTCACACACGCCCTCCACACACACTGACGCGCACAAAGACAACCTCGTCCACCCGGCTGCTAGTCTCTGAGGACTGTACGTGTACGTGTGTGTGTGTGTGTACCCTCTACTGACGAGCCCTCGTTGGGCTTGCTGTACCCCTCTCCTTTAGTGACGATGCGGCGGATGATCCCCCCGTCCTCGTCATCGGTGATGTCCTCCCCGTGAAAGTCGAAGAGCTCCACCTGCGTGCAGAGGCGAGTGTTTAGAGCGCCGCTGGCCGCGGGACGTGCTGCCGCCGCCTCCGCCGCTCACCTCGAACACCAGCGTGGCGTTGGGGGGGATCTTGGGGGGGTTGCCCGCTGCGCCGTATGCGTATTCCGGCTTGCAGATCAGCTGACACACTTCGCCCACGCGCATGCTCGCCACTCCGACGTCCCATGCTTTGATCACCTGACCTGTACGGGACACCACACGTTTTGGCCCCACCCCCGAGACACCTGTACCTGAAACGAGTGTCATAATCGCGCGTCCCACCTTTGCCCAGCTCGAAGGAGAACTTGTCCCCCCGGTCGCGGCTGGAATCGAACTTGGTGCCGTCCAGCAGGGTGCCGGTGTAGTGGACGAACACCTTGTCCCCGGTCATGGGCAGCTCGGTGCCGGCGCCCTCCTTCTTCACCAGCTGGGGACAGAAACGAGGTGCGCGGTGACGTCACGGCCCTTTAGTCCCAGATTAGGGTTAATCTGGGTCATGTCACCTTGCGCGTCTACAGGTCCGCTTTTTAGACCCGCCATTTAACGTCCTACTGCGTCCCCGTTACACCTTGTTAATCCGTCACGTTACCTTCAGCACCCCTCCGTCGTTCTTCGGACTGATGTCCTCTCCCTCCATCTGCACGGTGTGGCCCTCACTCTTCACCTCCTCTGCAGTCATGACGGAAGGCCCGAGAAATACGCCTGAAGCGAAGCTGCGTGTGTGTGTGTGCGTGTGTGTGGCCGGCCGGCCTCCGGTTCTGCGCGGTTCTTCGGGCGGTACGGTGGCGCCTGGCCGCGCTGGAAGGTCCAGTCCGTCTGCAGCGGGACCGCAGGAGTGTCGGGAGCGCGCCGAGGGAAGGAAAGGCCCAGAAGTTTCCAGAGCCGCGCAGCGGGGCTGCCAGATCTGGGGGGAGAATCACGCGGCGTAAACACGGACGAGACAAGCGCGCTGACCCAACTAACCCGGTTCGGCCTTCCAGAAGAGGTTCACCCGTGAACACGGAAGGGGATTGTTGCGTCGTTTAATTGCTGTGTATTGTACGAGAAGTTGTGCGAATAATTCAAAAGTACAATAGTGATTAATTAAAGCCCCAAGCACACTTTAAAAATGTATTTATTTTATACAATTACACCCTAAAAATGATACTAGTAATAATGAAGATAATTATGATGAAATAGTAATATCAACGCTACTTAGAATAAGTGGATTTGGCAACCCCAACTCCCAGAAGGCACGCACAGGGAGCGTCGTCAAATTTTCCCTATTCCAAAAAAAGTATGGACTTGCATAGAATTAAATATACACCGAATTAAATATATGAACGCGCTAGAAACAATATAAGTTCATATTTTATCTATTTTATTTACGTTTAGGTTATTTTTTGCTCGAATGACAAGAACTAACTGTTATTGATTAATGTGTGCGTACATGTGTGACGGTCCTTATGTGTGGCCCCGCCCCGTGTTCGCCCATTGGCTGGACGCTGCGTTTGGCGGGTCTGTTGGAGGAAGTGCCCGAGGTTCGGGTTTTCTGATCGGCTCCTCAACCGTGGATAACAATGGAGGAAAGTCCGACTGCCGGTTCGGGCCGCTTTCCCTTCCCGTTTCAGCCCTATACAATCCAGGAGCAGTTTATGGAGGCGCTGTACGCCGCTCTGGATCAGGGAAAAGTGGGAATATTTGAGAGTCCGACGGGGACGGTGAGACTGAGACCTCACCTCACCAGTTTTTACATAAGTCTATAATACTGTAAAATAATATATATTACTCTACAGTATTCTAGAGTATCCTACGTTATTTTACTTTCTACTTTTTTTTTTAATCAGTGGAAGCTGCTGCTCCACAGATTCAGCTGCAGGGTTCAGGTCGCGTTCGGCAGGGCAACTGAAGCGCTGCATTATGGGATTTGTAGTTTTTGTGTTATCAGCGCTTCCGCCCGCCGGGCCATAATAATAGATCTTAATAAAGTGATCTCGCAGGATGTGACACCCCTGAAACAGTTTATAATTGACAGCATGACTTTGCATGAGTTTTGCCTGCTTATTGGAATAC
The DNA here is from genome assembly GCF_900700375.1 of Denticeps clupeoides. Taxonomy (NCBI): domain Eukaryota; kingdom Metazoa; phylum Chordata; class Actinopteri; order Clupeiformes; family Denticipitidae; genus Denticeps; species Denticeps clupeoides. The sequence goes on from NW_021629993.1 coordinate 707,378, forward strand.
GGGACTGGAGCTGCCCTGGAAGGGACCAATCAAAACCACCCATATTTTAGGATGTCCCACACAGTCCTAGGTGAAAGTGTCACTTGTCTTTGTGAAACACTGCAGCGCAACACACGTTGACACAGTGAAACGTGTCCTCTGTATTTAACCTTGGTGAGCAGTGGGCTCCGTGACAGGCGCCCGGGGGGGCAGTGTGTGGGGACGGGACCTTCATCAAGGCAACCTCAGTGTGGCACCTTGGCGGTTTGGGATTTGAACTCTTTGGTCCACTTCCTTACCCACCAGGCTACCACTGCACATGCTACACTGTTCTAAAGTATTGTTGAGTATTATGTTGTACAATGAAGTAGTTCCTCCTTGGACTCATAGATCATTGAATACAGTTTCCATGAAGGGGTGGACTAGATCAGTAAAATTAACATGCGCATGAACGCAGGACACCAACTCGCCTTTTTCCCCATTTTGCATCATGTCTGCACAACAGTAATGCAGCATGAAGTTCTTCTGCTATAATAGACCTCTCTCTGTCTCTCTCTTTGTGTGTGTGTGTGTGTGTGTGTGAGAAGGGTAAATCTCTTAGTTTGATCTGTGGTGCCCTGACATGGCTGCGGGATTTTGAGACCAAGATGAAACAGGAGGCGTGCCAGCTGCTGCTGGAGGAGGAGAAAGGGGCGGTGACTGAGACAGAGGGGAGGAGTCGAGCTGCAGCAGAACCTGACTGGGTATCTGATTTCATCCAGAAAAAAGCACAGAGGGACGAAGTCAGCAAAATGAAGGTGTGTGTGTCTGTCCACATTAAAAAAACACTCCCAAGAATTATCTGCATTAATAAAACTCGGCCACACGTGCTGTTGGATCTCAGCAATCTCTCACCTGTATTTTTCTGGATTATATTGTACGTTGTCCTTGTTTTATACTGTTGTGCTTGAGAGACGCCATCGACTGGAATTAAAATCCACATACTTGGCCAATAAACGCGATTCAGTTTTTTTTCCTTTCAGGACGAAGAGCTAAAAAGACGAAGAAGGGACGAGAGGCTGCAGATGATCCGACAGAATGTTCAGCTGAAATACGTCATGAAGAGAAAGGTGTGTGTTCTCCTGACATTTCTCAGCAGCACGTTCTCTGTGTAACAGCCGGGTGTACAATGGGATGTAGTAGCCTAGCGGGTAACACACTCGCCTATGAACCAGAAGACCCAGGTTCAAGTCCCACTTACTACCATTGTGTCCCTGAGCAAGACACTTAACCCTGAGTGTCTCCAGGGGGGGACTGTCCCTGTAACTACTGATTGTAAGTCGCTCTGGATAAGGGCGTCTAAGAAATGCTGTAAATGTAAATGTGTGTGCAGTGTGAAGATGAAGATGAAGAAGCCCATAAGCTGCTGCAGGAGAGTTTAAGTGTTAATGAGGAGGAGGAACATAATGAGGAGGAGGCGGGGCTGATCGTGGCCGACTATGAGAGTGATGATGAGGCCACTCCCAAGTCCAGGTGGATGTGTGTGTGTGTGTGTGTTTGTGTGAAACCCCGCAAGAAAGTGGATGTTGTGACGATGAAGCTCTGTGTTCCTGTGCAGGGTGGAAGATGAGGATGATTTGGAGGAAGAGCACGTTACGAAGGTGAGTAGGAGCTGGATGTCCCGTCTTCCTCGTTGCACCTTGATGTGATGTTGCTGCTGCTTCTTCACGTGATCGTGCAGATTTACTACTGCAGTAGAACCCATTCCCAGCTGGCCCAGTTCGTGCGTGAGGTGCAGAAGAGCCCGTTTGGTTCCTCAGTGAGGGTGGTCAGTCTTGGATCCAGGCAGGTGGGTCGCATCACCAGGACACACACACACACACACACACCTGTAGTATCTGTCTGACCACGCCTCTGTTGTAGAACCTGTGTATAAACCCTGAGGTGCAGCGCCTGGGGAGCATCCAGCTCATGAACGAGCGCTGCATGGAGCTGCAGAAGAACAAACATGGTAGTGATGATGGCTGTCACTTTTCATCGAAATTCCAGTTTATTTCTTCTGAATTCGTTTTTTTTTTTGTATGCATGTTTATTCCCCTAAAAACGTGAAAAACGAACGAATGCAGTATGACAAATCACATTTAACAAAGTGCATGGGGCTCTACTGTATTTACTGTACTGTATCACTTACTCCCGTAATGAACTGGATCCATGATGATGAAATCACGTTTTCAATCAGCCGATTCGTTCGCATGACCAAGAGTTTGGCGAGTTTGCGCAGACCCGATCGGACAAGTGGTGCAGAGTCGGCCCTGACAGCCTCTTCGCGTTTATATCTCATCTCGCCTCACCAGGAAACGAGGCCAGAAACACCATTTATACGCAACTCCACGTTCAACAACAGGTTCCATTTTAATTGTTGGATTCCGCAATTCTGTGCACGTGTTGTTCGTATCTTGTTCTTCATCAACTTTATTACATCCCAGACCAACCCGAACTGCTCTTTATCTTCTAATTTAATGATGGTCATGCAATATGCAACCCATCTAGTCATACAGACTCCACCAACGTGTGTGTGTGTGTGTGTGTGTGTGTGTGTGCGTGCGCGCTTCCTGTCTCAGGTTGTGTATGTAGTAAACCTGAAATAAATAAGATGTGTCTGAAGACATGATAAAAAGAATGAAAGTGTCTCGTCTGTGTGTGTGGTTAGATGTTCAGATGTATACAAGAATGGTCTATTTGTAATCGAATTCAACGTGTAAATTGTAGTGTTGCTCAAAAACATCAGTGAAGTGAAAGAGATTGTGAGACACTGCAGCGCAGCACACGGTGACACAGTGAAATTTGTCCTCTGTATTTAACCCTCACACTTGGTGACAGTGGGCACCATGACAGGCTCCCGGGGGGCAGTGTGTGGGGACGGGACCGAGATCAAGGGGATTCAAACCAGCAACCTTGCGCTTCCTTAACCTTTCTCATATATCAAATAAATCATGCATATAGAGTACTGTCATAAACACATCATAAATACATACACATATATATGTTGGACTTGTCCTATATACTGGTGCTCCTGTACGCAGATATGAAGTGTGTGTGTGTGTGTGTGTGTGTGTGAACCTATGTAAAGTGTGTTTAATAGCAGCTCTGGCACCCACGGTGTGGAAAGTAAGGAACGGGGTCAGGCAGCAGCCATAATCGGCGTGGGTTTCTGAGCGTCTAGCATGAACAGCTGCAGCGCTACGTGAGACAAGTCATGTGACCCGACAAGTCGGGTGACGAGACAAATATCAAACTTACATGTTTATGTGTGTTCCTCTTCAGGAAAGGAGGCGGTGCAGAGGGAGCAGAAGCGTCCCCGAGGTGTTGCCAAGGCAACGTGCCGGTTCTCAGGCTATGAGGTCACCATGGCAATGAGGGACAAGCTGCTGACTGAGGTTCAAGACATCGAACAGCTGGTGGAGCTTGGCCACAAAACACACACCTGTTACACACACGCACACACACACACACTTACCTGCAGCACAGGTGAACACGCACACACACACACTTACCTGCAACACAGTTACACACACACACACACACACACACACTTACCTGCAACACACACACTTGCCTGCAACACAGTTACACACACGCACACACACACACACTTACCTGCAACACAGTTACACACGCACACACACACACACTTACCTGCAACACAGTTACACACACACACACACACACACTTACCTGCAACACAGTTACACACACACACACACACTTACCTGCAACACAGTTACACACACACACACACACACACACACACACACACACACTTACCTGCAACACACACACACACACACACTTACTCTAACCTATGTCTCTATCTCTGCATGGTGGTCAGCTGGTGGTTCTGCCGTATCAGACGCTGCTGCATGGTGTGATGCGGCGGGCGTCGGGTATCCAGCTGCAGGGTCAGGTCGTCATCATCGACGAGGCTCACAACCTCACAGACACACTGACCGCCATTCACAGCGTGGAGGTGACTGGAGTGCAGGTACACACACATACACACACACAGTTCACTAACGCTTGGTCTCAAACTCACGGTTCTAAACTCGCAGAGAAACATTTTGCTACAAAAATCATATTTTACTTCTTACTGTGTTTGAAAGTTGACATGATCGCCACTATCCATTCAGATGACTTGTTATCATGATGAATGTGCAAATTAACGATCAGATTAACACCAACACCGATGTTCCCTTGACAATGTCACTGAGAGGAGTGGACCTTCAATAGGGACGCTCAGTTACAGCAGAACATCAGCGCTGAATCCAGAATTAAAAATAAAAGGCACTAAATAACATGTAAATAACTGTTTCCCATGGTTTATAATAGTAATGAACAGTCCGGTAGCTGCCGCCGTTTACTGTGCTCGCAATCCCCGTACTATCTGCCATAAATAAATGTCGTGATATTCATGCAGTAATAAAAGACATGAACATCAAGCAGAAAAAAGGACTGTGGTCGCTGCTGAGCTGTTCATGATCCTCCGTGCAGTTGTTGCAGAAAGTAAAAGTCGAAATGACGCAAAGAAGCAAGAAGTGGGCAAGAGAAGCCATGTTCAGAAGAACCGCTCATGTTCTTCAATATTTCATTCATATTCAGGACCGTTTATGTTCAGAAACATGTCCTCTGCATTTAACCCTTGGTGATAGTGGGCACCATGACAGGCGCCCGGGGTGTGTGTGTGGGGACTGTATCAAGGGGACACCTTGGCAGCCCAGGGTTCGAACCCGCCACCATCCGATTACGGGGCCAGGCCACCACTGAGACCCCTGATCTAACGAAAGAAATACTTTCACCAGCGCCGTGATGCTAAAATATTGTGTGTGTGTTTATTTAATGTTTTCAGCTCTGCAAGGCACACAGTCAGCTCACACAGTACCTCAGCCGCTACAGGTGTGTGTGTGTGTGTGTGTGTGTGTGTGTGTGTGTGTGTGTGTGTGTGGTTCTTGCTATTGACACATTTCACCTCAATCACGTTTTTATTCAAGTGTATTCTGTTCCTCCTGGAATTTGTCTTCATGGTTTAGGACACGTTTGAAGGCCAAGAACCTGATGTACATCAAGCAGATACTGTTTGTGCTAGAAGGGTTGGTGAATACTCTGGGAGGTGAGGTGTGTGTGTGTGTGTGTGTTGAAGGTATTTCTGATGTTTTTTTGTTTTTTTTTAATCTGGTTCTACCAAAATGTATTGTTTTTATTGTTGTAATCTGCAGGGAAAGTTGGAGAAAATCCCAACAGTCGGAGAACCGAACCTGGTAAGAGCAGGCCGACACGGGTTCATCTCAGGAATGAGAATTTGGGGAAAAACGACCCTTCGTTGCTAAATTGAAGTTTAGTATCGAGTTTATAATTTTTTTCATATACACGGGATTCCACAAGATCACGAGTGGACAGGCCAAGCAGTATAGACATATAGTAGACTGTTGAAATAATGAGGTGTAGTTATAAAATGCATTATTTATGATAAGATGATCCTTTATTGGGAAATTGACATAATCACGGCAGAAAGTGCAAGATAAGAGCAGCAAAAAATAAATAGTCTCTGCTGATAATACAAATGAAATATGTGGCGGGACCGTGAGGGTGGTGCACAGTAATGACGTTTACCACGCCCACTTCCTGATCCCACTGATCATGCGTCATTTGAGGAACACAACAGCGAGTTTTGAGTCTGGATTTTGATCCATGGAGGCACCATCTCACTGCAGGTCTGCTGCCAGATGCCACAGCAGATACCTTCAGACCTCTAGTTGGGTTGTGGTGGGCGGTGTTAATGTTTTGCCTGACCAGTGTGTATAAAGAGTTACCTGTTTCATTTTTCTCTGGAGGTACGGAGCTGCAGACGATCAATGACTTTCTGTTCAGAGCTCAGATCGACAACATCAACCTTTTCAAGGTAGACCGGGTTCAGTGCCGGCGTGTGGCCAATTGTGCCGATTTCCCCTCAGTCACCCACTTTCTTTCCGCGTTCCAGGTGCAGCGGTATTTTGAGAAGAGCTCCATCAGCAGGAAGGTATGACGAGCGCCGTGCCACCGTCAGCGTTGCTGGAGAAGTGCCCTGGTTTTCATGTGTGTGTGTGTGTGTGTGTATGCAGCTCGGTAGCTTTGTGGAGCACTATGATGGTGCAGCTGTGCATCTTCACGCTTCATCCAGCAGAGAGAAGCGGCGGCCTGACGGCCTGGGCCTGTTCCTGCAGAGTCTCCACGCAGAACCCCGTCCGGGTATCACACGTTCTCCAGAACACACCAGACAACAAGCACAAACTGAACGTGATTCTCAGCCAATAAACCGTGTGTTGCAGTTCCTTCCCAAGACCACAAGGGGGCAGAAGAGGAGCCGCACACGCGCTCATCTCCCATGATGCTCGTGGAGAGTTTTCTGTCTGCGCTCACCAGCGCCAACAAGGACGGGCGAGTGGTGATCCAGAGACATGGTACCACACACACAAACATGTACTTCCTCTCATACACACTCACACACACAGGCGGGTTTATTGTCGTCTACGTCTCCTGTAGAGTGTGTGGCGCGCTGCTCTGTCCGGTTCCTGCTCCTCAATGCTGCGCTGCACTTTGCTGAGCTGCTTAAAGACTGTAGATCTGTTATCATCGCAGGAGGAACCATGCAGCCGGTACAACACACAAGCACACACACACATTTAATCCTTTTCAGATGTCTGATGAAGTTCACGCATTTTGTGTGTGTGTGTGTGTGTGTGTTACAGGTGGCTGAATTCAGAGATCATCTTCTCATTTCTGCTGGAGTTCAGAAGGAGAGAATAACTGAATTCTCGTGTGGTGAGAACAGGGTGTTCTGTAGTGTGTGTGTGTGTGTGTGTGTGTGCTTCTTTAGTAATTCGCTCATGAGTGTTATTTTGTTTGCAGGTCACGTGATTCCTCCTGAGAATATTTTACCCATAGTACTTTGTGTTGGTCCATCTGGACAAGAACTGGAGTTCACCTTCCAAACCAGAGACACACCCAAGATGGTAACGAAAAACAGTGCAGAACTTGGAACATCGTTATTCTTTCATAGATGATAACATTTTAATCAGCGCTTGTGTGTGTTTCAGATGGAGGAGGCGGGCCGAGTTTTGTGTAACTTGTGTCACATTGTGCCAGGAGGCGTGGTCTGTTTCTTCCCATCTTATGAGTATGAGGAGAGGATTCTGGGACACTGGCAGAGCAGTGGAGTTCTCCAGCGCCTCAGTGTTAAGAAGAAGGTACAAACTCCGCCCACAAGCAACGTGCCCCTCCTATTAGAGGTGTGGACCTTCATGTTTAACGTTACGATAATGCCTCGAATATGGATGCAACACGATGCATCCCACCAACTCGTACAACACGTGCTACAACGGGCACTCAACTAAACGTAATACGTGATGACAAGCACACAACTACCCGCACAATACACTACGATTGGCACACCACTACACGTACAACACGTGCTACAACGGGCACTCAACTAAACGTAATACGTAATACGCACAATACACGACTGGCACAGGTATTTCTGGAAATATTATCTGTTCTCCAAGGTTCACTGTGTGCACGTGTGCGTGCAGATTTTCCAGGAACCTAAGAAAGCCAGTCGAGTTGACCAGGTGTTGTCTGAGTACTCCAGATGTGTGAAGGTGAGTGCGTGACCCAGATCTCCAGGCCGTTTTAGAAGCCATTTTATTTGACGTGTGTGTCTTTCTGTCAGCTCAGCATCGGTACTGGGTCTGGTTTGACTGGTGGTTTGCTGTTCTCTGTGGTTGGAGGAAAGATGAGTGAAGGCATCAACTTTTCTGATGACCTGGGCAGGTAGGAGTATGTGTTCTGTCTCAAGTGTCCTCACAAACACAGGAGAGATGAAACGTGGGGACATTTTCTGTTGCTTGGTGTTGAGGATTTTATGTGTGTGTGGGCTAGGTGTGTGGTAATGGTGGGGATGCCGTACCCCAACATAAAGTCCCCCGAGCTGCAGGAGAAAATCTCCTACCTGAACAAGAACATGGTGAGAAACCATAACTAGACGTATACTAGTAACTGAAGTATTAACACAGCTCATCTACTACACCAGAATTTGAATTCTGTTTCCATCTCAGCCACATGTTGATGGGCGGAGCCCTGGCAGCTCATTGGTGGAGAATCTTTGTATGAAGGCTGTCAATCAGTCTATAGGTTGGTCACATAGGCGCATTCCCACACACGCAGTGCCGCTGGTTACCGTTAATTCTCATTTCCTCTGCCGATCTCGGCAGGCAGAGCCATCCGTCACCGTGGCGACTACGCGTGTGTGGTACTGCTGGACCGGCGCTTCTCCCGCACCGCGACTCTGCAGAAGCTGCCCGGGTGGATCAGACCACACGCACGCACCCACAGCAGCTTCGGCACCGCGTTCGCCAGCATCCGGAGAGTACGAGACGCTCAAATCCCCAGTTTTATATCCACACTCCACCTCTCATTCCTAACGTGGACATGATTTCTCTTTTACAGTTCTTCCTGGAGAAGAAGACCAAGCAGCAGGAGAGCTGAGGCGTGGCCTTCACCGCTGACCTTCTGACCGGATCCTGTCTGCGTGTAAATCGGGAATCAGTGCTGCTTCGTTCTTTGAGTGAAATAAAGATTTTATTGTAAATTCAGTCTGATTCAGTAACACAGATTAGAACTTTTACACGTGCAGTGTTCATTGTTTCCATGGTTACGCCTCCCAGTCATCCTCTTCATCTGCAAGTGGCTGCTGCGGCGCAGGAAGGGGCGGGATCACGTCGGACATCCTCGCGAACGCGCCGCTGGCCCCAGGGGCCGTCTCTGCAGAGTCTCCGCCTCCTGGCACTTTACCTGAAATTCCTGAAGGTGCCACGTGGCGACGGTTACTATGGAGATTCCACCGCGCAGCGCACACAGGTCATGGCGACACTCACCCTTCCGCCGCATGGCCAGTTTAGTGAAGAGATCCGACATGAAGTCTCCGCCACTCGCTGCCTGTCCTGTTCACACCCAGCGTGAGTGTGTTGATACCGACAGAGTGAGCGTGTGTGAGTGAGCGTGTGTGTGCGTGTGTGAGTGAGCGCATGTCTGTGAGTGAGCGTGTGTGGGTGTGTGTGAGTGAGCGTGTGTGTGTGTGAGTGAGCGCGTGTGTGTGTGTGTGCGTGTGTGTGAGTGAGCGTGTGTGTGTGAGCGTGTGTGTGTGAGTGTGTGCGCGTGTGTGTGAGTGAGCGAGTGAGTGTGAGTGTGCGTGTGTGTGCGAGCGTGTGTGTGTGAGTGAGCGTGTGTGTGCGAGTGAGCGTGTGTGTGTGTGTGTGTGAGCGTGTGTGTGCGTGCGAGCGTGTGTGAGCGTGTGTGTGTGTGAGCGTGTGTGTGTGTGTGTGTGAGTGAGCGTGTGTGTGCGAGTGAGCGTGAGTGAGCGTGTGTGTGTGAGTGAGCGTGTGTGTGTGCGAGTGAGCGTGTGTGTGTGTGTGAGTGAGCGTGTGTGTGTGTGTGAGTGAGCGTGTGTGTGCGTGTGAGCGCGTGTGTGTGCGTGTGAGCGAGCGTGCGTGTGTGTGAGAGTGAGTGTGTGAGTGAGTGTGAGTGAGCGTGTGGGTGTGTGTGTGTCTGTGTGTGTGTCTGTGTGTGTGTGTGCGGGTGTGTCCTACCTTGCTCCTGCTCCTTCTGTTTCTTCTTCTCGAGTTTGCGCTCTTTAACGTTGCGGAGTTTGGCTTTGCCGATGCCGCCGGCGTTTCGAATAGACTCCAGCAGACTGGCCCTCCCATCTGACGGCTGCACCACCTCTGTTGGGGCACCTCGCACTGGGCCTGGAAATAGGTGAAAGGTCATGCCCCCTGTGACCCGTACGTGTGTGCGTGCCAAGTGCCGCCCAGTACCTGCTGATGGCGGGGCGGAGTCTATTGGCCTGTCTTCGGCAGGTGGTGGTGGCGGCGGCGGCGGAGGCGGGGCTAGTGGGGTTCCAGGAGGCGGTGCTGGGGGGGGAGGTGGAGGAGGTGGGGGGGGCGGAGCCTCCACTCTGAACAGGCTGTCTGGTGAGATTAAAAGAAGATCAGGAACGTCGGGAACGTGGGGAACGTGGGCTGGTGTGTGTGGGACGTACTCCCGCTGGTCTCCTCTGGTTCGTTGAAGGACGGGAGCTCCGGGATGCTGCTGCTGCTGCTGACCGGGACTGACGGGGCGAAGCCGGGACCCAGGTCGGCGCTGTACGTCAGGTCGTCGGCGATGCCCGGTAAGTCGGGCAGGTAGGAGGGAACGTCGATCTCCGGAACCTGCCCCAGGTCCGGAACGTAGAAGTAACTCTCGGCCGTCTGGGAGAGGGGAGAAATGTAAAAATAACCACATTACTGTCCCCCCCCGGGGACACTCAGGGACTGGATGGTAGTAAATGGTAGCGGCGTGGTCGGGGCACCTGTCTCTCCAGCTGCTCTCTCTTGGTGATGGAAAGCGGAGCGTCGAACGGTTTCTGCTCCTTCTCCGTCTCCAGGCTGGTGTGCGTCTTGGTTACGGCCCCCGACAGCGGGTCCAGGAACACGTACTTCTTGTACCTGCGCCCACGCAGAGTGCCACGCGTTAGAGGAGGTCACGTTCAGGCCATGCGGGCGCCCGCGTCGCCCCACTCACAGGTTCTCCGTGGTGTTGAAGAGCAGCAGTGAGCTGACGGAGGTGACGTTGCGGGGGAGACTCCCCAGACCCTCCTCCGTCTCGTCCTCAGAGCGCTTCTTGGTGCTCACACACACAGGGAAGTACATCAGCTTCTCCTGAGACACAGAAACCGAGCTCATGTCCATGTTTCAGGCTACTGTTGGTTTTCTGATGAAAATATTCACAAAAACCCTGGTAAAGATTGTTCATTTCTGTTGGTTTGACACCATGATGGGCTACCGGCTTCCAGAGATGCTGTTTTTTTTTTTTTTTTAATAAACACTATTTATGCAAGCCCAAGTGCCAGGTGACCTTTTACTTTTTATTGAATGTGTTATCGCACTCTAACTTTGTCATTTTGTGTTTAAGAGCAGTAAACATGTATCGGAATGTTAAATGTCCCCGACATGAAAATGTGACAGATGATTCAACATTAACCCCGTCTGGTCCTGCAGTGGCTAGAAATGGCGGTCGGTGTAAAGAGTGTTTTGGTCGTTCTGCTTCGGCAGCTCAGACGGTCGGATCTGGAGTTTGTTTACACGACTTCCTGTCTGTACCGAACATTGTCATTTCTGTGAATGTCCCCTCAAGTCCTACAGGCCTCTCTCCTCCTCATTAGCATTTAAAGCTACAGTCCTGGGAAATCTGATTGTGGGACTGGATCAAAGTGGCTGTAAATCTGCACCACGGCGGAATTTTGGAAACAGACTTCAGATACAGAATTAGGGGACCAACAAGACTGATATACAAGCAAAAAAAAAAAAAACATGTCTGGACCTCTAAAAATGTTTTTTTCATTCAGATATGTAAATTAAAATATATAAATTGCTATATTAGTCTAGTGGAAATATTCAAGGATTGAATTAATATGGGAAAACAAATCATTAATCAATGTACCATAAAAGTAACCGCTGGATTAATAGTTTATAAAAATAATCGTTTGGCCCAGCCCCACCTGTAGTGTTTTCTCGTCCAGGGGGCGGAGTTTGGCCTGTATTCTGTAGCGTGGTTGACGTTGGGAGGCGGGGTCGACTGCACCTGTGAAGATGGAGGAGTAATCCTGCAGACGGTCTGGAGCTGGGTACTTGGCGCTGGAGAACACCTGCGAGTGTGCACACACACACACACACACACACAATACAAAAGTTGTCTGGTGTGTGATGTACTGCATGTGGCTGTACTCTGTGTGAGTGTGTGTTACCTTGGTAGCCTTCTTGCTGCCTTTAATTCTTTGGACTCTGGCTTGAGCCAGTTTGATGCGGCCAGTCACCACCTGCAGCTGAGCCCGGTTCTGTTCTACACTCTGGGACACCCTACACACACACACACCATAATAACCAGATAATTCCACACATGCAGTCACCAACACACACACACACACACACACACACACACACACACACACACACACCATAATAACCAGATAATTCCACACATGCAGTCACCAACACACACACAGTGTTGCTTTGACCCTGTGTACCTGCTGAAGATGTCAGTGGAGATTTTGTCCAGGAACAGGAGGGCATCTGTGATCTGCTGGACAGCCTCCTCTCTCCTCACGTCTGATTGGATGAGGGGGACGGAGTAGACCTGCCCCTCCAGGGGGCGCTGCTGAGGCATCCTGTGCACACACAGTGGTGGTTTTTGCTCTGGATGACATGGGCAGTTGCTGTGAAAGTGACGCCATGAAGGGTGTGGGGACGGTACTTTGCTCAGTGGCACCTTGGCAGATCGAGATTTTAACTGGCAACCTTCTGATTACGGGGCCACGTCCTTAACCTGTAGGCCACCACTGCCCCTGACCTGACATCATGATTGTATGGCCACCGATTGGTTTACCTTAAATAACACTCGGCATGCTGCAGTATCCGTATTGCCCCTGTAGGGGGTGAAGTTCAGCGAGGTTTACAGCCAGGAAATCTGTTTCAGAAACAAGGAAGGTCTTTAATCTGTATACGGTGGTTACCTCTGTGCCAACTCAACATCCTGAACCATTAGAAATGGTATCAAGTGTTACCGGTCTGGCCAAATACTGTTTTCACTGAAAATGTCACATGGGAACTGTGCATTAATACGAGTTCCCTGAGCCCATCAATGGTCCTGCGGTGGCTAGAAATGGCGATAGGTGTTAAGAGAGCTTTGGTCATTTGTTGAATTTACAAAAAAAATACAGTTTAAAAGCTCTGGGCCACTGAATGTGTTAAATAGGATGTGTAGAAATATCAACTAACACCTTCCTGGCCCAGAATAAAAAACTGACCGGGGAACTTTGCTCATGTGCACATAGATTTATGATGAATATGGACATTTCTAGGGCTGCAACTAACGATTATTTTAATAATCGATTAATCTGTCTTTTTTTTTTTTTTTATTAATCATAGAATCGGATTAAAAAAAAAAAAAAAAAAAGAAAAGCATTCATTTCCAACCCTTTATTCAAAAACAGAACCAAAATCTTTAGAAAGTGCACAAACATGTTGCTCATTGAGCTGTTATAATAATAATAAAATAAAAATGGACTAACACAAAAAACACACACATGTATGCTTTACATCTGCCAAATATCTGCAATCTGAGCTGCCAGAACGATAAATAATTTATTAAAAAAATAAAGAACACAAATCAGAAAATTGAACAGATTTGTTTGAATGTCAGAATTTGTTCTCTACACTACACTGCAGATGCACACACACACTCACACTGCAAAAAATGCTTTTCAAACTTAGTAGTTTTGTCCTGATTTCAGTCCAAATCTCTAAAAAATCTTAAATCAAGATACATTTACTAGACACATGAAATAGCGTAAGAAATGATGTCTTGTTTTCTGAAAACATCTAAAAATTAAGTGATTGTTTAAAACAAGCAAAATTATCTGCCAATGTGGTAAGAAATAATCTCAAACAGAAGTTTTAAGCATCACTTAATTTTCTCATTTTTCTTGTCTAGTAATCTTGATTTAAGATTTTTTAGATATTTGGACTGGAAACGAGACAAAATTACTAGGTAAGAACAGTTTTTTTTGCAGTGTAGCTATACATGACAACAGATTGAAAAATGAATGGTCCAAAAGTGAATAAAAACATGTCTTTAGTCTTTTAATGCAAAGTAACTATAGCGCCCCTGCTTTACTACTGTTATTAACGCGCTAACGCTAACTTGTCATGCTTGTCAAGCTGGATGACGGGTAAACATTTACATTTACAGCATTTACCAGACGCCCTTATCCAGAGCGACTTACAATCAGTAGTTACAGGGACAGTCCCCCTGGAGCAACTTAGGGTCAAGTGTCTTGCTCAGGGACACAATAGGTGAGTCGTCCATGCGGAGACGCAGAGAACAGTCCGAACGCTGTTTCATCCCCCCTCCACACCTGTAGGTGGCGCTGTAAGTCCCCGTCTAGTTCTCCTCCGCGGCGAGTTAAACACCAGCACCAGGGACATTACGTTCCTCACTTCACAGCGGAACTAAAGTAGGATTCTGTAGTGACGTCCCCTGCTGCTGAACCCCCTTCTTCCTCCTCAAACACTCCAACATGTTTGCGTTTCAGGTGCTGGATCGTTGCCGTGGTGCTCCCGTGCCGCTTTTGCATATTTTCGCGCAGATTTCTCTGCCTCCGCCATGTATCTGTCCTCCACCTCGGCTCGTTTTTATTCGTGCTCCGCGCTGTCTGAGGCGCCAAACTCTGCTAGTATCTGTGCGTGAGAGACACCGAGTGTGTTCACTCCGCTCCGCGCTCAAATAGTTTTTTTTTTTAATAATCAAACGACATAACGAATCGATTAGGAAATTCGTTGCCAACTCTTTTAGTAATCGATTTTTATCGATTCAATCGATTCGATGTTGCAGCCCTAGACATTTCCATGTAAAATAAATAGATTTAGGAGTAGTTATGGTAGAACGGACTATTTGAATAAGGACTTCACCCAGCGGGAGAGGAAGTGCACCTGTAACCAAAAGGTTACCGGTTCGAATCGCTGGGCGCCTGTCATGGCTGCCCACTGCTGACTAAGGGTGATGGTTAAATACAGAGACCACTTTTCACCATGACACCGTTTCACAATCACTTCACGTTCATCTTTATGTTTGGTAAATTCTATCACCCCCATGGGGACCTCGGTGTACCCGCATACCGGCAGGCTGCTTCCAAATAAAGCACGTTTCATTCATTCATTATATTGTCAATCTGAGCTCATTACGTCACAATGAATTAGTCCTGGGTCGTGCAAAACAGCAGAAAAAAACAGAATCTGCACCGGATGGAGGATGGGTGTTGATACTGGACTGTAAAATGAACACAGATGGAAGATGGAAGTTTCCAACAACAGATTTAACAATAATATATATTATTGCTCCTGAACACACACACACACACACGTATTCCAATTGTGAAGTGAAAAATGAAAGTAAAGTGGTTGTCATGGTGAGACGCTGCAGCACAGCACACGGTGAAATGTGTCCTCTGTATTTAACCGTCACCCTTGGTGAGCAGTGGGCACCATGACAGGCGCCCGGGGAGCAGCGTGTGGGGACGGGACCGAGATCAAGGGGACCTCAGTGGCACTTTGGCGGTTCAGGTTCGAAGCGGCGACCTTCTGATTACGGGGCCGCTTCCTTAACCGCTAGGCCACCGCTGGGCCGCGTTTCAGAGGGATCGGCATTGAACACAATTCGAACACCGAACAATTTCTGGATAAACGTCGAGCCCTGGAGACCCCACCATGCACCGCGGCCTGTTTAATCACATCTACACTTAAGCTGTACGGTTATAAGGACTGTGACGTCACCACGTCCGTCTTGTTTTATTGTGACGAGTCTCCCCCAGAACCCAGACCCAGAAATGGTGAGAAGAAGCTCAGACCGCCTCCCCGCGTTCGGCTCTTCACCTGTCCTGTCCCGTCCCGTCCCGTCCCGTCCTTAGCGGCGTCCAATCGACAGCTCAGCGGTACCAACAGCTACCGAAACAAATGGAGCTCCGCGCACTTCCGCTTTCAGGCCCGGGGGCGGGACTACATGACATGGGGGCGGGACTACATGACATGGGGGCGGGGCCGGTCGTCGCTCGCTGGAAATAATCATAGACAATAGTAAAGAGTGAATAAATAAGTAAACTGAAGATTAATTTCTTCTGTCAGGGGATGAAACGGGGATGAATGTTTGGTGACGTGTGTCGCGGAGTGGTGACGTGTCATCTTCCTCTCGCATCCCAGAGAGGAGGAGGAGGAGGAGGAGGAGGACCGCGTCCCACTTTCAGCGCGGAGCGGCTGTAAAGGAGCGCGGAGCCATGGCGACGCTGCTGCAGAACCCGCTGCAGGCGGTTCTCTACCTGAAGGAACTCACCGCCATCGTGCAGAACCAGCAGAGCCTGATCCAGACCCAGCGGCACCGGATCGACATCCTGGAGCGGAAGCTGGAGGAGCTGCAGCAGGAGAACCGGCAGCTCCATCACCACCACCCACCGCTCAGGCTGCAGCTGATGCCCGCGGCGCCCAGCGGAGAGAACCGGGACCGGGGGGTCCGGAACCAGGAGGACTGGGAGAACCGGGACCGGGGGGTCCGGAACCAGGAGGACTGGGAGAACCGGGACCGGGGGGTCCGGAACCAGGAGGACTGGGAGAACCGGGACCGGGAGGACCGGAACCAGGAGGACTGGGGGAACCGGGACCGGGAGGACCGGGACCACGGGAGAAGCTGCACTGCGCTGGTCCTGCAGACGCCCGCCAGCATCAACCCGACTGGGGGACTGAGCCACAGATCTGAGTGAGAAACACACACTAAATACACGCTACACACACGCTACTACACACACCCACACAAACAACCACACACGCTACTACACACCCACTCAAACAACCACACACGTTACACACACACTACTACACACAACCACACAAACAACCACACACACTACTACACACACCCACACACAACCACACACGCTACTACACACACCTACACAAACAACCACACACACTACTACACACACCCACACACACCACACACGCTACTACACACACCTACACAAACACCACACACACTACTACACACACCCACACCACAACCACACCCACCTACTACACACACCACACACCCACCACACACACTACTACACACCCACACACAACCACTACACACACAACCACACACGTTACACACACACTACTACACACACCCACACAAACAACCAAGCATGCTACTACACACACCTACACAAACAACCACACACACTACTACACACACCTACACAAACAACCACACACGCTACTACACACACCTACACAAACAACCACACACACTACTACACACCCACACACAACCACTACACACACAACCACACACGCTACTACACACACCTACACAAACAACCCACACACACTACTACACACCCACACACAACCACTACACACACAACCACACACGCTACTACACACACCTACACAAACAACCACATACACTACTACACACCCACACACAACCACTACACACAACCCCTACACAAACAACCACACACGCTACTACACACACCTACACAAACAACCACACAGACTACTACACACCCACACACAACCACTACACACACAACCACACACGTTACACACACACTACTACACACACCCACACAAACAACCACACACGCTACTACACACACCCACACATACCATAACCTGTGCATCCATTGCCAGAGTTGAGTCCATAGCAATGAAAAGAAACATTTGTGTTTTCTTGTTGGCTCCAAGAGGCAGTAAGTACAGTGAGAATAATAGAGGACCCAGAATGGAGCCCTGTGGTACCCCCACAGAAGCGCCGTTGAAGATGAGAAGGAGTCCTTAACAGAGACGCAGAGGCTTCTATCACACAGATATGATTTGAACCATTTGAGCACAAGTAATACAGAATCATTTGCTAAGAAAATGTCATTAAAAACCCAGACTGAAAACCTGTTCAAAAAGGGCTGTAGCTGGACAGGATCAACCTTTTCAAGAAGTTTCGAAATAAAAGGTAGCTGTAACATAGGCCTTAAACTTGATAATCCAGTGGTGTCGAGACAGGGGTTGAACAACAGCAAGCTTGGGCATCACACTGGAGACGAGGCTACTGTTAATGATGGAGAGGATAAAATGCCCGAGTTAGGAATGCCTCTTTTAAAAGCTGAGGGGGGATGACGTCTAAGGAGGAACCCGAGGGGTTCATTTCAGCAAAAGGTTTCTCCACATATGAGAGACCGGCTCGAATTGATCGAACACTGCAACGTTTGGTGGTGCGATCGTGCCGGGCCGTAATTCCTTCTCCTTTTTCCATTAAAAACATTTCCATCCATAACATTTCAGCAGAGGCCTTGAACGGCACAGGTTCCTCAGAGTTAAGAATGGAATTTAGCGGGGTAAAAAGTAGGAGGGGGTTATGGGGACTTCTACATATTAAATTACAATAGAACTTTGTTCTAGCCACACACCTACTACACTACACACAAGTATACACACAGCATCGCACAAAACCTCACAGACACAACCATTCCTTTTTGTTTCTGATTTCAAGCCTGTGTGCGCAGCCATCGTTACGTAACAGACATGTCAGCGATTTACTGTTAGCACGCCACAAGACAAGTGTGTGTGTGTGTGTGTGTGTGTGTGTAGGGTGGCCTTTTGTGAATAATTTACTAACTTCGCCTCAGTATGAAACTGGTAAATTAAAACGGAAGCCAGTTTTATAACAGACGAGGGTGCGGGCTACATTTGCTCTGTGTGTGTGTGTGTGTGTGTGTGTGTGTGTGTGTGTAAGGTGTGTTATTCCCAGCAGCCCTTTCTGCACGTGGCTTCGCTGCCCCAGTTATCATCTGAACCAACAACTAATGCATGTTTGTGTGTGTGTGTGTTAGTAAGAATGAAAAATGTGAACGTCCACACACACACACACACACACACGCCTGCAGGACAGAGCAGTAAATGTTGTGATCTAGAACGCTTCCTGAAAGGTGGGTGTTCTCTTCGCAGGAGTCAGACGGTTCTCCATCAGTTCTGTTGCCCCGCCCCTGAGGCACTAGAGCAGGACGCCATTTGCTGCTCTACAAGGTAGGGGAGTGTCCAGATTGACAGCCCCGTTGCATTGTGGGTTGTAGGCGTCTGATCTGTGCTGCTTTCCTCAGCCCAGCGCTGCCCCCCAGCAGAGACGTGGAGGAAGAGGACGGCGCCGGTCACACAGGCTCCGCCCCCTGCACACACACCGCACACTACGAGCTCAAGAACACGCAGGTACCGCTGTGTGTGTGACGGAGAGACGCTGTTAACATCACTCACATTAACCCTGAGAGGAGTTGCCATGACGACTGTGACTGGGGGTTCAGAGTCAGTGTCTTGTTCCCCCTCTGGATGACGTGTGTGTGTGTGTGTGTGTGTGTGTTTGTGTTTTCTTCTTGTCCATTAGCAGCTACTGATTGTGTCAGAAGTCAGGTCTGTTCCTTCTGATCTCACACACACACACACTTACACACTGAACACATGTAGGTGTGTGTTTGTGAAATGACTGAAGTCTAATTTAGGAAGGGCAAGTCTAGAACTGTCTTGTGTGACTGCAGGAGACAGGGACAGGGGACACAAACAAGGACAGGGGAGATAAACAGGACTGTGGACATGAACACGTCATGAAAAAGAACAGGGGACCTGATCAAGGGACAGGAACGGGACTTAAACAGGGGTCATGAACGACACAGAAACAGGGGATCTGAACAAGGGGCAGGGACAAGGGACAGGGGACATGAACAGGACGGGGACAGGAATGTGGACTTGTACAGGGAAATTTAACATGTACGGGGGACATGAACAAGGGACAGGGAACCTGAATTGGGGCAGTAACAAGGGACAGGGGACATAAACATGGGGACGGGGGACATAAACAGAGGACATAAACATTCCCAAATTCTCCCATACCACCCCTCTGCTACGTTCTAAATACTGATGCTGTCCTACAAAGCCAAACATGGAGCAGCACCATCCTACCTCACAGCCCTTATTACACCTCGCACTGCACCTGGTATACTCCGAGCCTCCAGTACTGCTCGCCTGGTCCCTCCATCTCTGAAGGTACGAGGAAGACGTTCATCTAGACTCTTCTCCGTCTTGGCCCCTCGGTGGTGGAATGAACTTCCCCTCGAGGTCAGAACAGCTCAGTCACTGAGCACCTTCACACGGCAGCTCAAGACCTTCCTCTTTAGAGAAGATTTAGATTAAATTGTAAGTTTCTTGTTGTCGAACTTTGTGTACAGAATCTACAACAGAGTGAATTAAATAGATGTATTCATAGTTGGGGTCCTAGTGAACCGGAATTGATCTCTTCATCGATGGTAACTTGAAAGCACGTTGTAAGTCGCTCTGGATACGGCCGTCTGGTAAATGCCGTAAATGTAAATGCATGAAATGGACGGGAACAGGAACAAGGGACTTATACAGAACATGGACAGGGGACTTGAACGGGGAACATGAACAGGAGACAGGGAACTTGAATAAGTGCCACCGAGCAAAGCACCGTCCCCACACGCTGCTCCCCGGGCGCCTGTCATGGTGCCCACTGCTCACTCAGGGTGATGGTTAAATACAGAGGACACATTTCACTGTGTGCACCGTGTGCTGTGCTCTGTCACATATGGCAACTAATCACTTTCATCTGAACAGGGGAGACATGGGACAGGGGCAGGAACAGGGGATCCCTGTCCCACTATTATAATTTTTTATTATTTCTATTTCCCTCAGTTTTGAATGACGTCTTCAGTAAAATATTATTTGCATGAAACGTTGTAAGTCGCTCTGGATAAGGGCGTCTGCCAAATGCCATAAATGTAAATGAAATGATATTTTGTTGAAGGTGCTGGATGGTGATGATCATGGATGATGGCTGGACGGTGATGATCATGAATGATGGCTGGACGGTGATGATCATGGATGATGGCTGGATGGTGATGATCATGGATGATGGCTGGACCATCATAAACATTGATGGCTGGACCATCATGATCATGGATGATGGCTGGATGGTGATGATCATGGATGATGGCTGGACCATCATAAACATTGATGGCTGGACCATCATGATCATGGATGATGGCTGGATGGTGATGATCATGGATGATGGCTGGACGGTGATGATCATGGATGATGGCTGGATGGTGATGATCATGGATGATGGCTGGACGGTGATGATCATGGATGATGGCTGGACCATCATAAACATTGATGGCTGGACCATCATGATCATGGATGATGGCTGGATGGTGATGATCATGGATGATGGCTGGACGGTGATGATCATGGATGATGGCTGGATGGTGATGATCATGGATGATGGCTGGACGGTGATGATCATGGATGATGGCTGGACCATCATAAACATTGATGGCTGGACCATCATGATCATGGATGATGGCTGGATGGTGATGATCATGGATGATGGCTGGACCATCATAAACATTGATGGCTGGACCATCATAAACATTGATGGCTGGACGGTGATGATCATGGATGATGGCTGGATGGTGATGATCATGGATGATGGCTGGACCATCATAAACATTGATGGCTGGACGGTGATGATCATGGATGATGGCTGGACGGTGATGATCATGGATGATGGCTGGACGGTGATGATCATGGATGATGGCTGGATGGTGATGATCATGGATGATGGCTGGATGGTGATGATCATGGATGATGGCTGGACCATCATAAACATTGATGGCTGGACCATCATGATCATGGATGATGATGATCATGGATGATGGCTGGACGGTGATGATCATGAATGATGGCTGGACGGTGATGATCATGGATGATGGCTGGACCATCATAAACATTGATGGCTGGACCATCATGATCATGGATGATGGCTGGATGGTGATGATCATGGATGATGGCTGGACGGTGATGATCATGGATGATGGCTGGATGGTGATGATCATGGATGATGGCTGGACGGTGATGATCATGGATGATGGCTGGACCATCATAAACATTGATGGCTGGACCATCATGATCATGGATGATGGCTGGATGGTGATGATCATGGATGATGGCTGGATGGTGATGATCATGGATGATGGCTGGACCATCATAAACATTGATGGCTGGACCATCATAAACATTGATGGGCTGGACCATCATGATCATGGATGATGGCTGGATGGTGATGATCATGGATGATGGCTGGACGGTGATGATCATGGATGATGGCTGGACGGTGATGATCATGGATGATGGCTGGATGGTGATGATCATGGATGATGGCTGGACCATCATAAACATTGATGGCTGGACCATCATAAACATTGATGGCTGGACCATCATGATCATGGATGATGGCTGGATGGTGATGATCATGGATGATGGCTGGACGGTGATGATCATGGTTGATGGCTGGACGGTGATGATCATGGATGATGGCTGGACGGTGATGATCATGGATGATGGCTGGACGGTGATGATCATGGATGATGGCTGGACGGTGATGATCATGGATGATGGCTGGATGGTGATGATCATGGATGATGGCTGGACGGTGATGATCATGAATGATGGCTGGACGGTGATGATCATGGATGATGGCTGGACCATCATAAACATTGATGGCTGGACCATCATGATCATGGATGATGGCTGGATGGTGATGATCATGGATGATGGCTGGACGGTGATGATCATGGATGATGGCTGGATGGTGATGATCATGGATGATGGCTGGACGGTGATGATCATGGATGATGGCTGGACCATTCATAAACATTGATGGCTGGACCATCATGATCATGGATGATGGCTGGATGGTGATGATCATGGATGATGGCTGGACGGTGATGATCATGGATGATGGCTGGATGGTGATGATCATGGATGATGGCTGGATGGTGATGATCATGGATGATGGCTGGACCATCATAAACATTGATGGCTGGACCATCATAAACATTGATGGCTGGACCATCATGATCATGGATGATGGCTGGATGGTGATGATCATGGATGATGGCTGGACGGTGATGATCATGGATGATGGCTGGACGGTGATGATCATGGATGATGGCTGGACGGTGATGATCATGGATGATGGCTGGACCATCATAAACATTGATGGCTGGACCATCATAAACATTGATGGCTGGACCATCATGATCATGGATGATGGCTGGATGGTGATGATCATGGATGATGGCTGGATGGTGATGATCATGGATGATGGCTGGACCATCATAAACATTGATGGCTGGACCATCATAAACATTGATGGCTGGACCATCATGATCATGGATGATGGCTGGATGGTGATGATCATGGATGATGGCTGGATGGTGATGATCATGGATGATGGCTGGACCATCATAAACATTGATGGCTGGACCATCATAAACATTGATGGCTGGACCATCATGATCATGGATGATGGCTGGATGGTGATGATCATGGATGATGGCTGGACCATCATGATCATGGATGATGGCTGGACGGTGATGGTCATGGATGATGGCTGGATGGTGATGATCATGGATGATGGCTGGACGGTGATGATCATGGATGATGGCTGGACGGTGATGATCATGGATGATCTGTTCATCTCTCCGCAGATCGCGGACCTGGAACAGCGGTACGGCGGACCTCTGATTGCCCGGCGCGCCGCCTGTAAGATCCAGACGGCGTTCCGCCAGTACCAGCTCAGCCGGAACTTCGAGAAGATCCGGAACTCCCTGTCGGAGCGGCGGGAGCCGCGGCGCATGTCGGTCCGGCGGCACCACGTTCCGCGCGATGGCTTCTCGGCGGAGCGGGCGCTTGTGGACGGGTGTGAGCTGATGGGAATTCCACTCACGCACTCCGGTTCTAAACACGGCTGCTGTGCTGACACGCTCACACACCTGGAGGACACGTTCGGCGAGCAGGTACACACGCCCGCTGGCGCGCATGCGTGGGCCGCGACGCGGGGCGAGTGTTACAGCGTGCCTGGTCTCCTGCAGGTCCAGTCTTTGGCTCGGTCGATCGACGAGGCTCTGACCTCGTGGTCGCTGACGCAGTCGGAGGAGGCGGGGCCCGGCGGGCGTGGCGAGGTCCCGGAGCCGGAGCTGGTGATGGACCCGTCCGCCTTGCGTGCCGCCGCACACACCGCCTGCTCGGAGTCGCTGCCGCGGAGCGCCAGTAAGCTGATGCTGGCGTTCCGTGACGTCACCGTTCAGATCGATAACCGGAACTATCGCCTGTCCTCCTCGGCTCTGCTGGAGTCCGTCGCCCTCGGTAACAGTTCGGGGCGGAGAGAGGGCGGAGACCGGTCTCAGCCCGAGCCTGAATTCCCGCCTCCTCCAGTCAGCCTGGAGGGGCAGCTGGGGGAGGAAAATCGACCAATGAGGGGGGAGATGGAGCCAGAGAAGCCCGGAGTGGCAGAGAGCAGCTCTGAGCCAATCAGCAGTGGCAGCAGCACCTCCACATCAGCGCAGTCTGCCTGCGAGGCCATGGTCATCACTCTGCCCCGCCCACACTGCCAGGACACGCCCCCCTGCGGCGCCTTGTCCACTGACGTGGGTCGGAAACGCCTCTACAGGATCGGCCTGAATCTGTTCAATCTGTGAGTGAAGCGCACGTATAAACACGCACGTGTGTGGGTGTGGGTGTGTGTGGGTGAGATGTTACGTAAGAGCTGCGCTAATGGAAGTGCTGCAGCTTTTCTTCTTCTTGTCTGGGTTTGTTTGACCCTCTTTATGTGAAGAGTAATGTGTGCCGACGGGTGTGTGTTTGGGGGGGGGCTCACGTGTCTGAGAGGGTGTTCTTCCTCTCCTCCTCTTCCCTCACAGGAACCCAGACAAAGGTATCCAGTTCCTCATCTCCCGCGGATTCATACCGGACACGCCCATAGGTGTGGCCCACTTCCTGCTGCAGAGGAAGGGCTTGAGTCGGCAGATGATTGGAGAGTTTCTTGGCAACAGCAAGAAGCAGTTCAACCGAGATGTTCTGGAGTGAGTGTGTGTGCGTGTGTGTGTGTGTGTGTGCGTGTGTGTGTGTGTGTGGTCTAAAACATTGTTAACACTGATCATACTGCAGCACTGGGGATGAAGATCAATAACAATGATGTTAATTTTACCATTTAGACTAATTAAAAGTCTAAAAGGGGGAGGGGCTTGTAAGCATGATTGACAGCCCCTCCTGTCAACACGTGACATGCCTGTTGTGCAGTTGTGTTGTAGATGAGATGGATCTCTCTCAGCTCGAGCTGGACGAGGCGCTCAGGAAGTTTCAGGCTCACATTCGAGTGCAGGGAGAAGCTCAGAAGGTTGAACGACTGATAGAGGCTTTCAGGTAAAAAACAACACACACACACACACACACACACACTCATTCTCACACAATATACACACGCACGTACACACACTCATTCTCACACAATATACACACGCACGTACACACACACGGCTTGTAAAATGTGCATGCTGCTGTTGGGTGCGATGGGTGTGGCTTTGAAAGGTGAATAAAAACAGAGTAAGAACTGAGGTGTGATATTTAGATAAAACCCTTTGAAAAGTACTAAACCCCCTGCAATAATAAATCCGCTGTATTTATTAGTGTATTTATTAGCGCCTCGGGGCAGTGGTGGCCTAGTGGTTAAGGAAGCGGCCCCGTAATCAGAAGGTTGCTGGTTCGAATCCCGATCTGCCAAGGTACCACTGAGGTGCCACTGAGCAAAGCGCCGTCCCCACACACTGCTCCCCGGGTGCCTGTCATGGCTGCCCACTGCTCACTCAGGGTGATGGGTTAAATGCAGAGGACACATTTCACTCTGTGCACCGTGTGCTGTGCTGCTGTGTATCACGTGTGACAATCACTTCACTTTCACTTTCATAGTTCTGCTCTCTGTACACATATACACTGGTTCTAGACTGTAAGTACACATTAATACTCTTGCCTGTATTTATTTGGCTCACCTCTTACTACGGAAGAAGAGGAGTTTTATATATGTTGTACATGTAGTCACCATCACCTGATGACGGTGTCCGAGATTTGCAAATCAAATGAATATTTAATACATTTTACCAGTTTACGTTTTTTACGTTTACCAATCACCAAACACATTTACAAGAAGCAAATCAAACGGAAAGGATAAAGACAGGAAGTTTGTGTTTGCTGATCAATCACCCAACCAGGATTTTCAGCTCTTCCCTTGCGTTCCTTAACTCCAGTTCCAGTTAACAGTTAACAGAATGAAGTGAACCTGAGCAGCCGGTCTCAGTTTAGTTGGTTGGTAAACTTCAAGAGAATGAAAGATAATATATTGTCTAGTGGTGTTTATTGGCAAGGATCTCTTGATATTATACGTATAACAATGTATGGGTCACAATATGATTATATCATGTTATATTGTGATATTGTACATTTCGGGATATTCTACAGTTCACATGAAAATGTAGTTTTTTTTATTTCTGTCGTTTTTTTTTTATTTCTGTCGTTTTTGAGCACAAGGCGAGGTGGGAGGGAGTTTTTTTTTATTTCTGTTGTTTTTTGGCTATGAGGTGAGGTGTGAGGGAGTTTTTTTTTATTTCTGTTGTTTTTTGGCTATGAGGTGAGTGTTGTGTTTGCTATTTTCGAATAACAACGCGGACTCTCGACACGCGGTCTGCTTCTTTTTTCTTTTATTTCCGTATACCCAGAATCCCTTACAGCAACACCCACAACCTGGAACACACAAAACGCACACTGCCCATTTGCATATGTAACATTCCCCCCCCCCCAGGAGGAATGGCAACAACACAATATAACTAGGCGACCGGGGTCGACTACCCGGAACGCCAGCATAGCCATGTGGTTTATTCTGCCACGTGACAGGCTATGCCCTAACTACGTGGTGTGCTATTCAGTCACATAGTCCTTGAGGTAAGCCGGTCTACAGCGGACACGGACAGGGCGTGGTGAAGCTGCGCTCGCCCGGCCTCCAGCCTCCACTGGACAGTTCCGTGTATCATCGGGTAGGTCCTCCACTAGGTCCAAGTCACTAGCCATGGAGTAAGGGTCTACGGGGTGAGCGGTGACACCTTCTTGAGCCGGCTCGCATGCCACTTCGTACCATCAGCCAGGCGGAACGTGGCCAAGCCCAGCCGCCCCGTAATCTGCACTGGTTCAGACCAAAAGGAAAGGAGCTTGTTGTCCCGGTGAGGCCGACGAACCCTGACCCAATCATGGACTGCCAGACAGGAAGGTGTCATCTTCCATCGGCGATCAAAAGACTGCTTCATCCGGCGCTGAGAAGCCGAAACCCTGTGGCGCAGGGCCGCTGCAGTAAGCGGAGGAGGCTGTGGCCGCAGCCGGTCTAATGGAAGCTGCAGCTCCCTACCCAGCATGAGGAGAGCTGGGGAGACGCCAGTGGTGGAATGGAGAGATGATCTGTAATGAAGCAGGGTGCGCTGCAGGGCTGAGGAAAAGGCCAAGCCATCGGCCAGGTGAGCCCGAACACCGTTCTTCAAGGTCTGGTTAAACCTTTCCACACCACCGTTAGCCTCTGGGTGGTAGAAAGCAGTGTGTGTGTGTCGAATCCCCCTGTCCCCGAGGAATGTCTGAAAATCCATGGAGGTGAACTGAGGCCCATTGTCTGTTGTAATGGTGTTGGGAAGGCCCCACCTTGAGAACAGACAGTCGAGGAACTCCATGGCCGCCTGGGACGTGACCGAGCCTGTGGAGGAGATCTCGGGCCATTTTGAGTACAGGTCATAGGCAACCACTAGAAAACGCTGATGATATGGGACCCCCTGAAATGGCCCACAGATATCCAGCTGAACGTGCTGCCACGGCCCGGCCGGCCACTGCACAGGTTGCAGTGGTGGAGGTGTGGGAGGGCCCGTCTTTCCACTGACGAGACAGGCTGAGCAGTCCTTCACCGCAAATTCAATATCCCTGTCGATCCCAGGCCACCACACCCTGTCACGGCAGCGCTGCTTGACCTTTACGATGCCTAGCTGTCCCTCATGAGCCATGGCCAGGATGCGAGGTTGTAGGCTGCCAGGGATGACGGCCCTGAGTCCCCGCGCCACACAGACCTCATTCCAACAGGACAGCTCATCTTTAACCCGATGAAATGGCACCAGATCCTTGGGCACTGTGCGTGGCCACCCCTCTCGAATGCAAGTGCAAAGCTGCGATAGCACTGAGTCTTGCGCTGAAGCCAGTTGGAGGTCCTGTAGAGACACAACCTCCCGGAGTGGCCCATGAAGCATGTGGATAAGCTCTGGCTCCAGTGTATCCGTGGCTGGGCCTGGGGGAGTGTCTGGAGTGGCCCTGGAAAGGAGGTCTGCCACAACATTGTCCCGGCCGGGAGTAAACAGCGGAGTGAAATTATACTGCAGAAGCCTCTCCGACCAGCGGTGGAGCCGGAGCGGTCTGTGCCCCGTGCCTGAAGATGAGAGTAGGGTCGTTAGGGCCTGATGGTCCGTGCGGAGGGTGAAATGTCGGCCATACAAGTATATATGCCACCGCTCACACGCCCAGACACAGGCCAGTGCCTCCCGCTCCCCAACTGAATACTTCTGCTCGGCCGGAGTCAGAGACCGGGAGGCAAAAGCAATGGGGCGCTCAGAACCATGTTGGCACTGAGAAAGGACGGCACCTAGCGCTACACCAGACGCATCACAGGTCAGAAAAGTGGGGCATGACAGGTCAAAGTGAGCAAGCACCGGTGGTGAGGTAAGCTGGGCCTTTAGCTGACGGATGGCTGAGGAGCAGGCTGAGGACCAGGCCCATGGGGCTCCGGTTTTCAGAAGCGCACGCAAAGGGGCTGTAGTGGCAGAGTATTGAGGGAGAAAACGCAAGTAGTATGCAGTCATTCCAAGAAAGGATGCGAGCTGGGCTGGGCTGGAGGGCTCAGGGAGACGTAGAACAGCCTCCACGTTAGAATTTAAGGGTGTGATGCCCTCTCCAGACAGGCGAAAGCCCACAAAATCGACCGCTGGCACAGTGAAGACACATTTGTCCCCATTCAGCGTAAGATTGTGACCTGCCAGGATCTTGAAGACGCGGTCCAGGTGCTCATCATGTGATGCGAGGGTTGGACCATGCACCACAATGTCATCCAGATAAATCACTACCCCCGAAACTGCAGCAAAGATGGTGGACATGATTTTCTGGAAGCAGCTAGGGGCAGAGCTGAGACCGAAAGGCATCCTAGTATAGCGGAAGACGCCCATGTGTGTGACAAAAGCGGTCAGGTTGCGGCTCTCGGGATGCAGCGGAACTTGGAGATAACCCTGTCGAAGGTCTAGTTTGGAGAAGACAGTAGAACCATGGAATTTAGCAGGCAGCTCCTCCACAGTAGGCAGCGGGTACTTGTCAGGGACAACTGCTGTGTTGACCGACCTTAGATCCACGCACGGCCGGAGAGTCCCAGACTTCTTCCGTGCCAGCACCAGGTTGGAGACCCAGGGTGAAGCATCAATCCGCTCAATTATGCCCAGCTCGAGCAGGTTGTTGAGTTCCGCAGTGACTTCATCACGAAGAGCCAGAGGAAGGCGGCGCAATGGCTGAATGACCGGTCGCACGTCTGGTTTGAGCAAGGGCTGGTGGTTAAATGCGGTGAGGCAGCCCAGGCCAGTGAACAGAGAGGGCCAGCGTTGCTGCCAGGGTGAGCCCACCGTGAGAATGGTGGCACCATCCACATCCATCAGTGAAAATCCCAGACTGCTGAACAAGTCCAGACCCATTAGGTTAGCCCCGTGGCATGAGACGTGAAAAGTAAAAGACGGTAAAGTTACACTCTGATACTGAAGTGGTAGGGAAACTGTGCCTACTATGTCTATTTTGGAATTCCCATACCCACTCAGGAGCTCACAGTCAGGGTGGAGTGTATGATGGGAAAAAAACTGCTTGACAGTGGACAGGTTCAGCAAGGAGCATGAAGCCCCTGTATCCAGCAGCAGTGGCAGTGGAACACCATCCAGCCGCACCACACACGTTTTAAATGGGGGAGATGCTGCAGTAACAGAGTGAATAGTAGTAGGTGGCGCTGGAGAAGATGGCCTCTGAGGGCGGCTGGATGCGGCTGAACGGCAAACATGGGCGAAATGGTTACGTTTCCCGCATTGTGAGCAGGTTTGGCCATTAGCCGGGCAGTTCGGCGCCCTGGTGTTATGCGTGGAGGATCCGCAGTTTCCACACGGGCGGCGGGTGGACGCGCCGCGGCGAGCGGCATAGTTTACGGGGAGGCCGTGGTCAGGTGTGTCGTCTGGGAGCGCAGGCGGCTGGACAGTAAGTGTGGGCACTGCGGGCTGAAGAGAGGGTACCGGCGCCAGGCGAGATGCTAATTCGGCTGCTGACTCCATCTGAAAAGCCAGTTCCACAGCTTTGGCGAGCGCGAGGTCGTCCGAGGACATAAGTAACTTTTCGCGGATTCTGGGATTGTTTGTATGCTCTGCCAATTGATCCCGAATGAACTCGTCTTCCATTGTTCCAAACTTACAGAAACTTGCCAGCCCCCGCAGGTCCATCACGTAATGGTGAACCGACTCGCCCGGTTGCTGCCTCCTCTGGCGAAAAACTACGCGGCGCAGGATAACGCTCTGTGGGGCGGCGAAATGCGCGGCCAATTTTGCGACGCCGTCCGCGTACGTAGTGCCGGCTCCCAGGGTCCTGAAGACCCGCTGCCCTTCCGTGCCCAGGTTATGGAGCAGCAAGGCTCGCAGACGCTGGTCTGGAGAATCCGCGAGGCCGACGGCCGTGAGATACGTCAAAAAGGATTCAAACCAGCGGTCCCAGGGCACCGGCGGCTCGCCGGGCAAAGCCAGAAAAGGAGGTGGAGGAGGTAGAAAAAACTCCATCCTCGTCGCCAAATGTTGTGTTTGCTATTTTCGAATAACAACGCGGACTCTCGACACGCGGTCTGCTTCTTTTTTCTTTTATTTCCGTATACCCAGAATCCCTTACAGCAACACCCACAACCTGGAACACACAAAACGCACACTGCCCATGTGCATATGTAACAGTGAGGTGTGAGGGAGTTTTTTTTATCTCTGTCGTTTTTTTGTTTCTGTAATTTTTGAGCACAAGGCGAGGTGGGAGGGAGTTTTTTTTTTTATTTCTGTCGTTTTTTTTTCATTTCTGTCGTTTTTGAGCACAAAGCGAGGTGGGAGGGAGTTTTTTTTTTTATTTCTGTCGTTTTTTGGCCATGAGGCGAGGTGGGAGGGAGTTTTTTTTTATTTGTGTCGTTTTTGAGCACAAGGCGAGGTGGGAGGGAGTTTTTTATTTATTTTATTTCTGTCGTTTTTTGGCCATGAGGCGAGGTGGGAGGGAGTTTTTTTTTTCTGTCGTTTTTGAGCACAACGCGAGGTGGGAGGGAGTTTTTTTTTATTTTTATTTCTGTCATTTTTTGGCCATGAGGCGAGGTGGGAGGGAGTTCTTTTTTTTTATTTCTGTCGTTTTTTTTTTATTTCTGTCGTTTTTGAGCACAAGGCGAGGTGGGAGGGAGTTTGTTTGATTTCCGTCGTTTTTCTGGCCATGAGGCGAGGTGGGAGGGAGTTCTTATTTTTATTTCTGTCGTTTTTTTTTATTTCTGTCGTTTTTTAGCGCAAGGCGAGGTGGGAGGGAGTTTTCTTTTTTATTTCTGTCATTTTTGAAAACGAGGTGGGAGGGAGATCTTTTTTTTTTTCTGTCGTTTTTTTTATTTGTGTCGTTTTTGAGCACAAGGCGAGGTGGGAGGGAGTTTTTTTTATTTTTATTTCTGTCGTTTTTTGGCCATGAGGTGAGGTGGGAGGGAGTTTTTTTTTTTTTATCTCTGTCGTTTTTTTTGTTTCTGTCGTTTTTGAGCACAAGGCGAGGTGGGAGGGAGTTTTTTTTTTTTTTTTTCTGTCGTTTTTTTTTATTTCTGTCGTTTTTTTTATTTCTGACGTTTTTGAGGTTTCTGTCATTTTTCTGTCATTTTTTGGCCATGAGGCGAGGTGGGAGGGAGTTTTTTTTTTTATTTCTGTCATTTTTTTTATTTCTGTCGTTTTTGAGCACAAGGCAAGGTGGGAGGGAGTTTTTTTTTTATTTCTGTCGTTTTTTTGGCCATGAGGCGAGGTGGGAGGGAGTTTTTTTTCTGTCATTTTTGAGCACAAGGCGAGGTGGGAGGGAGTTTTTTTTTTTTTTTCTGTCATTTTTTGGCCATGAGGCGAGGTGGGAGGGAGGTTTTTTTTTATTTGTGTCGTTTTTGAGCACAAGGCGAGGTGGGAGGGAGTTTTTTTTATTTTTATTTCTGTCGTTTTTTGGCCATGAGGCAAGGTGGGAGGGAGTTTTTTTTTTATTTATTTCTGTAGTTTTTTTTTATTTCTGTAGTTTTTTTTTATTTCTGTCATTTTTGAGCACAAGGCGAGGTGGGAGGGAGTTTTTTTTTTTTCTGTCGTTTTTTTTTTGGCCATGTTGCGAGGTGGGAGGGAGTTTTTTTTTTATTTCTGTCGTTTTTTTTTATTTTATTTGTGTCGTTTTTGAGCACAAGGTGAGGTGGGAGGGAGTTTGCTTGATTTCCGTAGTTTTTTTGAGTGTGAATCGAGGTGGATGGGATCCAGCGTACTTTGTTCTTTTGTGTTGATAGGCTTTGGTTGTTGCCGTACTGTGTTTGGAGGGTTCTTGTTGAAATGAGCTTGTAAATTAGTTGTGTTGCCTGAATATTTCACAGAAGCGTGACAGATTGCAAATTGTGTTTCCTTTATCCAAGTCTACACTACCTGCTTTATTTTTACACATTGAATGAGCCACTATAATGACAATCGCTCTATGTGTCATGTTTTGTGATTTCGCTCTGCCCGAAATACACAGCGCCACCTAGAGGAGCGGAGGTTGTAGTTGCATGCTGACTCTCACCTCTGCTGACTTCACTAAAGAAAACGCTCAATGTCCCTTCCCATTGGACTAAATGTGTATACAAAAAATTTATATTTTGTGTCCCTGTATCAATACAATATCACCACATAAAATATTGTGACTTGTTGCTATATCAATATTTTCAAATAACCCTAATATTGTCGCTTCAGTCGATATAATATAAATTGCATTATTTTGCATTCATGTAATCGCATGATCTGACATTGTGTATGTGGTTACCTAGTAAGAGGCAACAGACCTCGAAGTTGTGTATTTTATTGTGTAGTTATTGACAGTGTAACTCATTAGCTACAGTGTTTATTGTATCTGTCAGATTCATTAACTGTGTGTGACCATTAGATGTGTTTCGTAATGATGTTCTGTTCTGCGGTGTATCGCTGATCATGTGACTGTCATGAATATATGATTAGGAGTGGCACTAAAAATAGACACAGCGCAGGCTGTCACTTCACACAGACACTGATAAAGCATGTCTGATGAGACTGTGTTTGTGTGTTTTGTGTGTTCACTTCTCACATATGATTTCCTACAAATAAAAACAAACAGCTGCCTCACAGCCTTCCATCTGCTCGCTCTCTCTCTCTCTCTCTCTCTCTCTCTCTCTCTCTTTCTCTCCTCGTCTGTCTCTTGCAGTTTTCCACTGACGTGTATTATTTATGAATAATTGATATCTTTCTGCAGCCAGCGCTACTGCATGTGCAACCCAGACGTAGTTCAGCAGTTCCATAATCCCGACACAATCTTCATTCTGGCCTTCGCCATCGTGCTCCTCAACACAGACATGTACAGCCCCAATATCAAACCTGAGCGCAAGATGCTGCTGGAGGATTTCATACGCAACCTCAGGGGTGAGAGCAGAATCCTTCATTAATACAACAAGACACATTATCCATCATTAATCAGCCCACCCATCCTACCATACACCTCTGTAATCTACACTGATCTACCTAGATCATGTTCTACCACCCTACCTGTTCACCATACACCTGGTGTACCTACTCCTTCTGTAATCTACACTGATCTACCTAGATCATGTTCTACCACCCTACCTGTTCACCATACACCTGGTGTACCTACTCCCTCTGTAATCTACACTGATCTACCTAGATCATGTTCTACCACCCTACCTGTTCACCATACACCTGGTGTACCTACTCCTTCTGTAATCTACACTGATCTACCTAGATCATGTTCTACCACCCTACCTGTTCACCATACACCTGGTGTACCTACTCCCTCTGTAATCTACACTGATCTACCTAGATCATGTTCTACCACCCTACCTGTTCACCATACACCTGGTGTACCTACTCCCTCTGTAATCTACACTGATCTACCTAGATCATGTTCTACCACCCTACCTGTTCACCATACACCTGGTGTACCTACTCCCTCTGTAATCTACACTGATCTACCTAGATCATGTTCTACCACCCTACCTGTTCACCATACACCTGGTGTACCTACTCCCTCTGTAATCTACACTGATCTACCTAGATCATGTTCTACCACCCTACCTGTTCACCATACACCTGGTGTACCTTCTCCCTCTGTAATCTACACTGATCTACCTAGATCATGTTCTACCACCCTACCTGTTCACCATACACCTGGTGTACCTACTCCCTCTGTAATCTACACTGATCTACCTAGATCATGTTCTACCACCCTACCTGTTCACCATACACCTGGTGTACCTACTCCCTCTGTAATCTACACTGATCTACCTAGATCATGTTCTACCACCCTACCTGTTCACCATACACCTGGTGTACCTACTCCCTCTGTAATCTACACTGATCTACCTAGATCATGTTCTACCACCCTACTTGTTCACCATACACCTGGTGTACCTACTCCCTCTGTAATCTACACTGATCTACCTAGATCATGTTCTACCACCCTACCTGTTCACCATACACCTGGTGTACCTACTCCCTCTGTAATCTACACTGATCTACCTAGATCATGTTCTACCACCCTACCTGTTCACCATACACCTGGTGTACCTACTCCCTCTGTAATCTACACTGATCTATCTAGATCATGTTCTACCACCCTACTTGTTCACCATACACCTGGTGTACCTACTCCCTCTGTAATCTACACTGATCTACCTAGATCATGTTCTACCACCCTACCTGTTCACCATACACCTGGTGTACCTACTCCCTCTGTAATCTACACTGATCTACCTAGATCATGTTCTACCACCCTACCTCACCATACACCTGGTGTACCTACTCCCTCTGTAATCTACACTGATCTACCTAGATCATGTTCTACCACCCTACCTGCTCACCATACACCTGGTGTACCTACTCCCTCTGTAATCTACACTGATCTACCTGATCATGTTCTACCACCCTACCTCACCATACACCTGGTGTACCTACTCCCTCTGTAATCTACACTGATCTACCTAGATCATGTTCTACCACCCTACCTGTTCACCATACACCTGGTGTACCTACTCCCTCTGTAATCTACACTGATCTACCTAGATCATGTTCTACCACCCTACCTCACCATACACCTGGTGTACCTACTCCCTCTGTAATCTACACTGATCTACCTAGATCATGTTCTACCACCCTACCTGCTCACCATACACCTGGTGTACCTACTCCCTCTGTAATCTACACTGATCTACCTGATCATGTTCTACCACCCTACCTCACCATACACCTGGTGTACCTACTCCCTCTGTAATCTACACTGATCTACCTAGATCATGTTCTACCACCCTACCTGTTCACCATACACCTGGTGTACCTATTCCCTCTGTAATCTACACTGATCTACCTACATCATGTTCTACCACCCTACCTGTTCACCATACACCTGGTGTACCTACTCCCTCTGTAATCTACACTGATCTACCTAGATCATGTTCTACCACCCTACCTGTTCACCATACACCTGATGTACCTTCTCCCTCTGTAATCTACACTGATCTACCTAGATCATGTTCTACCACCCTACTTGTTCACCATACACCTGGTGTACCTACTCCCTCTGTAATCTACACTGATCTACCTAGATCATGTTCTACCACCCTACCTGCTCACCATACACCTGGTGTACCTACTCCCTCTGTAATCTACACTGATCTACCTAGATCATGTTCTACCACCCTACCTGCTCACCATACACCTGGTGTACCTACTCCCTCTGTAATCTACACTGATCTACCTGATCATGTTCATTTTGCTTGCATGCTCCATTCCTTCATGCTTCTTATAAATGCTTCATAATGATTGTATAAATAAATCATGCTTAATATTCTAAAAATTAAGATGAAGGTTCTCCTCACCTTTTGGATTCAGTTGTATATTGGGCTCTACATTATTTCTCTGCCCTCAGGGGTGGATGATGGAGCTGACATCCCAAGGGAGATGGTGGGTGGTATTTATGAGCGCATCCAACAGAGGGAGCTCCGCTCCAATGAGGATCATGTGACTTACGTCACCAGGGTGGAGCAAAGTATTGTGGGAATGAAAACAGTAAGTCAATGAGCGATTCATCTCTGAGAGAGTCTGATGTTTCGCTGGAGATGTTTTCTGAATGAAGGTCTTTTCTCAGATCCTGTCTGTTCCTCACCGCCGCCTGGTCTGCTGCAGTCGACTCTATGAGATCTCTGACGTCCACAAACCACAGAAACAGGCTGCACATCAGAGGGAGGTGTTTCTCTTCAACGACCTCCTCGTGGTTAGTTTGTGTGTGTGTGTGTGTGTGTGTGTACATTTCCTGAAAATGTGTGTGTTTGACTGTGTGTCACTATGATCAGATACTGAAACTTTGCCCCAAGAAGAAGAGTTCTGCTACCTACACGTTCTGCCGGGCGATGGGGCTCCTCGGGATGCAGTTTCAGCTGTTTGAGAATGAGTGTAAGATCTCCATCACATCATGTTCTGGATGTTTTTACTGAGCACATGTTAATGGTGTGTGCGCGCATGTGTGTGTGTAGATTATCCACATGGGATCACCCTGGTGTCTCCGTTCTGCTCTGAGAAGAGGCAGGCTGTGAGTTTCAGCACCCAGAGCGCCCTGGAGCTCATCAAGTTTGTGGAGGACCTGAGAGAGAGCATTGCTGAGGTGGCTGAGATGGAAAACATCCGCATTGAGTGTGAGTGTCAGTGTGTAAAGACAATTAGCAGATTCTGTAGATCCTGGATTTGATCCTGACCTTGACTGTGTTTCTCAGGGGAGCTGGAGAGACAGCAGGGCCACAGGAGCCCAACTAGAAGCAGCTCAACTCAGCTAGAAGTTCATCCTGGAGATGGACCACCTACTGGTAAACACAGACACTCATACACAACTGAATGACAGCAATGATGATGGTGTTGAATCATCAGTCATTTGACTGAAAGACAGATAAATAGTTTTATTCTGATTCTACTTTAATTCCACAGGAAACCATGAATATTATGACAAAGCTGGCAACAATACAGTAGAGGCAAGTATCACTAATGTGTGTTCTACTGTGCGTCTGTGTGTGTGTGTGTGTGTGTGAGAGAGAGAGAGAGAGAGAGATATAAGCAGGCTAGATGAAGACAGTTGAGTGTTTTGGTGGTGAGATGAGATTCCACTCCAAACCCCTTCGTGAGCAGTAGGACACTGTGTTCCTGTCTCAGGCCACCTTATTTACTGGCAGCAGACAAATCACCAGATGGATTCAGTAATGAAGAGCTCCTCCCCTTCAGGCCTAATAGGGAAAACTCACATACACACTATGATGCTAAAAGCCAAGGGTCATAATTCATTGGATAGTAAAGATGTTGGTATGCTCATGAAGGTGATAGTGGAGGAGTTGGGTTAGATAGTTTTGTATGGTCAAGAAGGTGATGGTGATGAAGGTTTTTGAAGGTATGATGATGGTAGAGGTGTTGGATTGGATAGTTAAGATGTTTGTATGGTCATGAAAGTGATGGTGGTGGAGGGTTTTGAAGGTGATGATGGTGGAGGTGTTGGGTTGCATAGTTAAGATGTTGTCTACTCATGAAGGTGATGGTGGTGGAGGTGTTGGTTAGGATAGTAAAGATGTTGGTATGCTCATGAAGGTGATAGTGGAGGAGTTGGGTTAGATAGTTAAGATGTTTGTATGGTCAAGAAGGTGATGGTGATGAAGGTTTTTGAAGGTATGATGATGGTAGAGGTGTTGGATTGGATAGTTAAGATGTTTGTATGGTCATGAAAGTGATGGTGGTGGAGGGTTTTGTAGGTGATGATGGTGGAGGTGTTGGGTTGCATAGTTAAGATGTTGTCTACTCATGAAGGTGATGGTGGTGGAGGGTTTTGAAGGTGATGATGGTGGAGGTGTTGGGTTGCATAGTTAAGATGTTGTCTACTCATGAAAGTGATGGTGGTGGAGGGTTTTGAAGGTGATGATGGTGGAGGTGTTGGGTTTCATAGATAAGATGTTGTCTACTCATGAAGGTGATGGTGGTGGAGGTGTTGGTTAGGATAGTTAAGATGTTGGTATGCTCATGAAGGTGATAGTGGAGGAGTTGGATTGGATAGTTAATATGTATGTATGGTCATGAAAGTGATGGTGTAGGGTTTTGAAGGTGATGATAGTGGAAGTGTTGGATTGGATAGTTAAGATGATTGTATGGTCATGAAGGTGATGATGGTGGAGGTTCTGGATTGAATAGTTAAGACCCTGATTGTAAGGCGTCCTGGATAAGGGCATGTGGTAAATAGAGTAAATGTAAATGTGTGTGTGTGTGTGTGTGTGTGTGTGTGTGCTCTCTCTCGTCGCATGGCTTTGCTGTGGTCGACCCCAGAGGGCTGTGTGTGAGCGCTGCTGATGGCGGTGGATAACGCTTCGTGCTTCTGACTGTTTCTAAACTAGGTGTCAATTCACAACAGGCTCCAGACGTATCAGCTGGCCTCAGCCCCACCCCCCTCTCCCCGAACCACCGCCACTGGAGACCTCCCCCTGGTCGCTCTGCCTAGCCCCTCCCCTCTGGACACTCTCATTCAGTGCCAGCAGATTGTTAAGGTCATCGTCATGGATGCCGCGGGAAGAGGACACGTAGAGACCTTCCTGAGTCATAGCCCCGCACAACGGCTCATCCAGTCAGCCGTCACCACGCCCTTGCGGTTGAGGGAAGGTGTGGTCGAGGGGAAGACTGGCAGCCGACCGCCCCTGCCTCCACCACCCCCTCCTTACCACCACCCCCACCAGTTCTGCCCCCCCACGCCCCCTCCACAACACCACCTGCTGAGTAGACGCAGGTACTCAAGTGGCACCCGCAGCCTGGTATGAGCAATCACACACACACTTATACACACTCACACACTGCTGGAGACAATAAAGGGGAGACTTCAACCACACAGTGTACCTCAAGTCAGTCACGCGTCTGTCCACTTAGGAAGCAACACTGACTGACGATCAAGTCCATGTGCTGCTGTGCAAATGGAATAGACAACAGGTCGAAATTAAAGGCAATTAGTAAGACGTCCCCAATAAAGGCGTGGTCCTGTAGGTGGTGACCACAGACCACTTCTCAGTTCCTATGCTTCCTGGCTGATGTTCTGGTTACTTTTAAATGCTGGAGGTGCTAGACCTTGCTGGACCTCATGTGGCTGGAGTGTGTCAGCAGTTCCTGTAAGATGAACGCAATGCGGACTGGTACGCCCGTTCTCCAGACCTGAATTCAACTGAGGACATCTGGGACATCATGTCTCACTCCATCCTGGGAGGAGATCCTGTTTTAAGGACATTAAAGGCTGAGGGTGTGTTTTTTTGGGTTGATAAATTTGATTTCCACCAATAATTTTTGTGTAAATT
This sequence comes from Denticeps clupeoides, assembly GCF_900700375.1. NCBI lineage: Eukaryota > Metazoa > Chordata > Actinopteri > Clupeiformes > Denticipitidae > Denticeps > Denticeps clupeoides. Next base: position 746,648 of record NW_021629993.1, read on the forward strand.
TATTGTCAGTACATTCGACTATGTAAAGAACAAAGTATTAATAAGAATATTTCAACCATTCAGATCTTTTATGTCTTATTTTTGTCTTCCCTTATTTTTTTCAGCAGTGTATACACACACACACACACACACACACACACACACACACACTCATAGTCATACATACACTGCACCATGTGGGGATAATATTTATAAAGATCATTTTATTAAATCCTCTCTGATTTTGATTCTTTAAAAATGTTTCCTTGTGCGGTCATGTGCCTGCGGGAGCCCTTATCTCCACTGTCAAAAGGGGGCGCTCTTCTTATTCTAAAAAGATCAGTCTGCTTCTCCACTCCTCTACTGGCTGATCAAGTGACAGCGTTGTCATGGCGTTGTGAGGGTAAAAATATTAAATGGTAATTTTACTGTGACCTTTTGCTCAGGAAACCAAAAATAACTAAATTAATCTTACACGTGGAACAGGATTTCTGGATTCATATTTAAACTGAGATGTTCTCTATTTTCTTGTTAAATGTTGATATTAGTGCATGGGTTTAATGCATTTAAGTGTGATGAGAGCACATTCCTAAAAATGTTCTATTTTTGATGTGTTTCTGTTTTTTTTTTTTTTTTTTTTATACTCTTGACTGTTGGAACAAGAGGAACTGTGAGTGTGAGCAGGATTTCATCTTTTTACTGCTAGCAGTGTGGTTTTGTCCTGTTGGTTTGACTCATATTATTGACCTGTACTTATGGAATATCAAATGAAATATTTATTTATGATTAATCCCAGCTGCACCGTGATCTAGCCATTAGAGATGCCGTATATATATTTAATATGAGCGCACAGAGTCAATATTTAGATTTAAAATTTTTAAAGTGATTTAAACATGAACTGTGAGTTCATTCTGTTCACAAAGCTTTTATAACCACACACTCACACACACCGTAGTCATTATATCAGATGTTATCTACACACACACACACACACACACACACACACACACATCAGATTTCATTGCTGAAGTCAGGACTGGTTGTGGATGAATGACGACGGATTTTAGGTGGAACTTATGCAGGTTTATGGGGGAAATAAAAAGATTTGCCTGGTTTCCAGTTGCCCTGACTTGTCTTGATTTGAATCTGTGTGTTTGTGTGTGTAGATGTGTGTTATCTGGTGTAATAAACACACATTGCTTGGTTACTTCTGATGAAAACCGCCACTGACTGTTCAAAAGACCAGATTTTATGTTCAGAAAAATAAAAAGGTTTTTCGAATCAGAGCTCACCAGTGTAGATTTTTTTGTGTGTGTGTCATGGTTTATTTCAGCATTCTACAGATACAGATACATACAACAAAATTCATTAATTAATCACATATTTTGCTATCATGATTAATTTTGAAGACTAAAGCTGCTTTTATTGGATTCCACTGCAACACATAATTCTTATGTAACTTTCATCCACTGCTCTTTCCTTCCTTGGTATGTGTGTGCTCTGTCACACACTGCCACCTGCTGGTGTGGTGGAGCCACTGCACTGAATCAGGCCTCAGGGCGGTGAAGAGAAACGTGGACGGTGGTGATAACAGGTCTCACTGCGGCTTGGTTGATCTTGATGGACGGTGTTTGGGTTCTTCTCCAACACTCTGAAATGTGAAGCTGGAACAGTTTTGTCTTTGTCCCAGATTGCTTGAGGTGGGCTTTATTCCCTCTAATCCACGGATATCAGAACCTGGGAAAGGAGGGAGTGTGTGTGTGTGTGTGTGTGTGTGTGTGTGTGTGTGTGCGCACACGGTTGTAATTTTACTTCTACACAGGTAATAACATTATCTGACCAATCTACAAGTCACTCACAAAAGAGAAGTGACCCCTCCTCCTCTCACAGTGGACGCCGCCCTTCTCCTGCACTCAAGTGAATTGCAGCTTGTTCACGTCTCCTGATGTTTATTAGGGGTGAAGCGTAACTCTGGTCTGACGCTCCATCAGTAGGAAAATGGCCTCATAATTTCACCCTGTTTCCGTCCGGATCCAGCCCTGAGATGAGCCCACGCTTCTCCGCTTCAGCACTTCTCATCGTCCAGTTGCTGGTGCTGCAGGGTACGTTTCTACACACGCTTCTGCTGGAATTCTTCTGCTGCTTTGATTTTAGAAATGTCTTTACAATTTCTATTATGCCAAACAGTGCAAAGCAGCCTAGTATGATTCTGATGCTTTATTCTGCAAGGTGGACATGTTCATTGATGGGAGTAGGAATATTTGTACATTTTGCTCTTCTGAGGTTGGTTCTTCTGTTGCAGGACTGAACTGCCAGCTGATTAAAGCTTCCAGCCACTCAGACAGGTGAGTCTGGGGTCGATCAGGAGAAGTGGGTCACGCTGAGGACCTCAGTATCTAAATGTAAAGATATCAGACCCACGCTCGTTTGTTAGTTGAGATGTGTGTGATTCGGTGCTGGATGTGTGTTTGGTGCTCTATGATGCTGGGTCCTTAATGCCAGTTGTGTACTGATACTGTTCTCTTTGTGTGGTGTCTAAAAGCAGGGTTAATGCACTGCGGCAGAAACGGGATCTCTTCCGAGAGGAGGTGGGTTCAGCTGGGAGCGAGGAGAGGCCAGGGCACCCAAACACGGTGGCCTGGCGCTGCACAAAGCTGCCTTTGTGGCTGCGGCACAAACGCTCAGGCGGCTAAAGGCCATTTCTGTTGCGGCGGCCATTTTACCAACTTGGCAGGGATTAGCGGCAGTGCTAACGCTAACAAAAGTAAAATAATGAGACAAGATTAAAAAATGGAACACTGATGTGAGACTTTGTTACTTTCTTAAATGTTGTAGTTTGACCAGAGCTTTCTGGCTGTGAAACTGGTGCATTAGTATTCAGTAAAAAACAGTTTGTGTGTTTGTAGACATTAAGTGCAGCGCGGTCGGAGTCTCCACTTCCTCGCAGTGTGCTTCATAATTACACGTCTCGTGACGCCTCATCAGGTGAACCACACACACAGACACAGACACACACACACACACACTGGACGCTTTACAGTTGTTTCTATGCTCACATGTTCAAACACTGCCCTGTGTGTCAGAGTCCTGTGGCTGTCTCAATGGAGGTTGGTGTCAGGATGGGGGCCGTTGTGACTGTTCCCAGTTCCAGGCTGTGGGGGAACGTTGTCAGATTAGTAAGTAACACACAGTTGGTGTGTGTATGTGTGGACAGCTCTGATTTGATGTATGGTGTATGGTGTATTTATTTTCGGTATTCTACTCCATCAGTCCCCAACCAGGGCCAAGACCGGGACGGGATCTGCCGGTCGTGGGGACAGCACCACTTTGAGACGTTTGATGGGATCTACTACTACTTCCCTGGGACGTGTTCGTACATTCTGACCAAGGACTGCCACTCAGCTGAACCGCAGTACACTGTCTGGGTGAGGAGAGAACAGGCCACTTCCGTTTCCGTCTTGTTTCTATCCTCCTTCCCTTTTCCTACTCGATTCTCATCCCCATAACCCCCTAATGATCCAAGGTCCACAACAGTCACTCATGTCAAGGTTCACCGTTCTCCTGTCCACGGGCACTCAGCCTCTTATTCCCCAACGAGGATGAGATCCATATCAGAGGGTACCAGGTTCACAAGGGCGGAGTTAGGTGAGTGTTAGTGCTCTGATTATCAGACCCAGAACTGGCTGATCAGCTAATCTTCTTAACTCCAATGGTCCCTCCAGACTGACTCTCCCACAGACGGTCCGGAACATCTTCATCGAGAGGCTGGCTGACTACATCTTGGTTAAGAGCACCTTTGGCTTTTCTCTGGCATGGGACGGAAACTCAGGCGTTTATCTCAAGATGACGGAGGTGCACAGAGGCCGGTCCTGTGGTCTGTGTGGAAATTACAACAATGATGGATCTGATGACCTGAGGAACAGCCGAGGTGAGGGAGATTTGCCTGAGTTTCATTACCCAGTCTCCGCTGGTGAGTCTATGATCTGAAACTTCGTTTTCTCAGGACTGCCGGTGGATGATGTGGCAGAGTTCGGGAATAGCTGGGCAGTGGAGCTGCCTCACCTGCCTCCGTGTGTTGAAGTGGATGACGACTTCCCTGGACCCTGCCGAACTGAGTCTAAGATGGACGTGAGTCAGAGCAGCTTAACACAGACCCTCACACGTACATTTAGTTGAGATGAGAAACCAATTCAGTTACGAATTGTGATTCCTTTGTGGTGCAAGGTGAAGGGGGTTGATACTCACATGTTGTACTTTCATTTGAATCCTTCAGAAAAGCACAAACCATTTCCATATAAGGATAAAGGTTCTTTCATCTTGTTAAACAAGCTCTGCTCTAAAGACACAGATTTGTTGGGCTGGTAGTCACGTTTTCACCATCCCTGCTGTTTCACTGTTGACTAATGTATGTTTGTGTGTTTGTGTGTAGGATGCCATTGAGAAATGCAGTGCTCTCCTGTTCTTTCCATTCCTCTCCTGCCATGAGAACATTGACCCTAATCCATTTGTGGCCAGCTGTGTATCAGACCTGTGTGTGTAAGTTGTCCATGTATGAGTGAGTGTGTAACTGTGTGTGCATGTGTGAGTTTATTTGTAATTTTGGTAAAGTAAAAGTGAGTGAGTTCAGTTCAGTTTCCCATGTGCTTGTCCAGATGAGGTTTACCAGACATCCCTTAACCCCCACATGTCACATGTGATGCACAGCACACGGTGCACACAGTGAAATTTGTCCCCTGCATTTATCCCATCACCCTGAGTGAGCAGTGGGCACCATGACAGGCGCCCGGGGAGCAGTGTGTGGGGACGGTGCTTTGCTCAGTGGCACCTCAGTGGCACCTTGGCGGATCAGGATTCGAACCTGCAACCTTCTGATTACGGGGCCGCTTCCTTAACTGCTAGGCCACCACTGCCCCTTGTTGTTACATATGTGTGTTATATTGATATTATTTATCAGATAAAAGTTGTATCTTTTATTGGCAGGTCAGAGGATGAGGACACATTCTGTCGGACACTTGTGGAGTACACAAGAGCCTGCTCCCATGTTGGGTATCCTGTTAGAGAATGGAGGGACAGCTTTCCTACATGTGGTCAGACATCCAATTAAGACCGTTTTTACAAAGTGACCCAAATCAGGTTCTCTCAAATATGTAATGTGCAGAAGAATGTATAATTTTTGATATTGCAGGTTGTTGGATGCAGGCTGTAGGCTGTTGATATTACATGTGTTTACTGAGAGACGTTGGGTCAATTTTTGCTGCATTGACTGTGTTTAGTGAATGACATGTTGGGCCACTTGTTGCTGTGTTGGGTGTGTTTAATGAGAAACATGTTGGAGTAAATTGTTGCTGTGTTGGGTGTGTTTAGTAAGAGACGTATTGGGTAAACTATATTGGGCTTGTTTAGTAAAATAAGTCTTGGGTAACTTTTTTCTGTGTTGGATAAACTGTGTTGAATGTGTTTAGTAAGAGATGTCTTGGGAAAATTGTTGCTGTGTTTACTAAGAGATGTGTTGGGTACACTGTGTTGGATGCGTTTAGTAAAAGACGTCTTGGGTAACTTGTTTCTGTGTTTAGTACAAGAGTTGGGTAAGCTGTGTTGGGCGTATATAGTAATAGATGTATTGGGTAAACTGAGTTGGGCGTGTGTAGTAAAAGACGTGTTGGGTAAACTGTGTTGCCAGTGTATAGTAATAGACGTGATTAGACAGTTTATGTGAATAGACAGTGTTGGGCATGTTTAGTAAAAGACGTGTTGAGTACACTGTGTTGGATATATTTAATAATAGACATGTTGAGTAAACGGTGTTTAGTTAAGGATGTGTTTGGTAAATGTGTTGGGTGTGTTTAGTAATAGACGTGTTGGTTGTGTTTAGTAATAGATGTGTTGGGTAAACTGTGTTGGACGTGTTTAGTAATAGACATGTTGTGTGTGTTTAGTAATAGATGTGCTGGGTAAACTGTGTTGGCCGTGTATAGTAATAGACATATTGGGTAATCTGTGTTGTGTGTGTTTAGTAATAGACGTGTTGTGTAGTAATAGAGGTGCTGGGGAAACTGTGTTGGTTGTGTTTAGTAAAGACGTGTTGGGTAAACCGTGTTGGGCGTGTTAAGTAATAGGCGTGTTGTGTGTGTTTAGTAATAGACGTGTTGTGTAGTAATAGACGTGTTGGGTAAACTGTGTTGGATGTGTTTAGTAATAGGCGTGTTGTGTGTGTTTAGTAATAGACGTGTTGTGTGTGTTTAGTAATAGATGTGTTGGGCGTGTTTAGTAATAGACGTGTTGTGCGTGTTTAGTATTAGACGTGTTGGCCGTGTTTAGTAATAGGCGTGTTGGCCGTGTTTAGTAATAGTCGTGTTGGGCGTGTTTAGTAATAGGCGTGTTGGGCGTGTTTAGTAATAGACGTGTCGGGCGTGTTTAGTAATAGTCGTGTCGGGCGTGTTTAGTAATAGACGTGTCGGGCGTGTTTAGTAATAGTCGTGTCGGGCGTGTTTAGTAATAGACGTGTCGGGCGTGTTTAGTAATAGACGTGTCGGGCGTGTTTAGTAATAGACGTGTCGGGCGTGTTTAGTAATAGTCGTGTCGGGCGTGTTTAGTAATAGGCGTGTTGGCCGTGTTTAGTAATAGTCGTGTTGGGCGTGTTTAGTAATAGACGTGTTGTGTGTGTTTAGTAATAGACGTGTCGGGCGTGTTTAGTAATAGTCGTGTCGGGCGTGTTTAGTAATAGACGTGTCGGGCGTGTTTAGTAATAGTCGTGTCGGGCGTGTTTAGTAATAGTCGTGTCGGGCGTGTTTAGTAATAGTCGTGTCGGGCGTGTTTAGTAATAGTCGTGTCGGGCGTGTTTAGTAATAGACGTGTCGGGCGTGTTTAGTAATAGTCGTGTCGGGCGTGTTTAGTAATAGACGTGTCGGGCGTGTTTAGTAATAGACGTGTCGGGCGTGTTTAGTAATAGACGTGTCGGGCGTGTTTAGTAATAGTCGTGTCGGCGTGTTTAGTAATAGTCGTGTTGGGCGTGTTAGGTAATAGACGTGTCGGGCGTGTTTAGTAATAGACGTGTCGGGCGTGTTTAGTAATAGACGTGTCGGGCGTGTTTAGTAATAGACGTGACGGGCGTGTTAGTATAGTCGTTGTCGGGCGTGTTTAGTATAGTCGTGTCGGGCGTGTTTAGTAATAGGTGTCGGGCGTGTTTAGTATTAGTCGTGTCGGGCGTGTTTAGTAATAGTCGTGTCGGTCGTGTTTAGTAATAGTCGTGTCGGGCGTGTTAGTAATAGTCGTGTCGGGCGTGTTTAGTAATAGTCGTGTCGGGCGTGTTTAGTAATAGTCGTGTCGGTCGTGTTTAGTAATAGTCGTGTCGGGCGTGTTTAGTAATAGTCGTGTCGGGCGTGTTTAGTAATAGTCGTGTCGGGCGTGTTTAGTAATAGTCGTGTCGGGCGTGTTTAGTAATAGTCGTGTCGGGCGTGTTTAGTAATAGTCGTGTCGGGCGTGTTTAGTAATAGTCGTGTCGGCGTGTTTAGTAATAGTCGTGTCGGGCGTGTTTAGTAATAGTGTGTCGGGCGTGTTTAGTAATAGTCGTGTCGGGCGTGTTTAGTAATAGTCGTGTCGGGCGTGTTTAGTAATAGGCGTGTCGGGCGTGTTTTAGTAATAGTCGTGTCGGGCGTGTTTAGTAATAGTCGTGTCGGGGCGTGTTTAGTAATAGTCGTGTCGGGCGTGTTTAGTAATAGTCGTGTCGTGCGTGTTTAGTAATAGACGTGTCGTGCGTGTTTAGTAATAGACGTGTTGGGGCGTGTTTAGTAATAGACGTGTGGTGCGGTGTTTAGTAATAAGTCGTGTCGGGCGTGGTTAGGTAATAGTCGTGTCGGGGCGTGTTTAGTAATAGTCGTGTCGGGCGTGTTTTAGTAATAGTCGTGTCGGGCGTGTTTAGTAATAGTCGTGTCGGGCGTGTTAGTACTAGGCGTGTCGGGCGTGTTTAGTAATAGTCGTGTCGGGCGTGTTAGTAATAGTCGTGTCGGGCGTGTTTAGTAATAGTCGTGTCGGGCGTGTTTAGTAATAGTCGTGTCGGGCGTGTTTAGTAATAGTCGTGTCGGGCGTGTTTAGTAATAGTCGTGTCGGGCGTAGTTTAGTAATAGACGTGGTCGGGCGTGTTTAGTAATAGTCGTGTCGGGCGTGTTTAGTAATAGTCGTGTCGGGCGTGTTTAGTAATAGACGTGTCGGGCGTGTTTAGTAATAGTCGTGTCGGGCGTGTTTAGTAATAGTCGTGTCGGGCGTGTTTAGTAATAGACGTGTCGGCCGTGTTTAGTAATAGACGTGTCGGGCGTGTTTAGTAATAGACGTGACGGGCGTGTTTAGTAATAGTCGTGTCGGGCGTGTTTAGTAATAGACGTGTCGGGCGTGTTTAGTAATAGACGTGACGGGCGTGTTTAGTAATAGTCGTGTCGGGCGTGTTTAGTAATAGTCGTGTCGGGCGTGTTTAGTAATAGTCGTGTCGGGCGTGTTTAGTAATAGACGTGTCGGGCGTGTTTAGTAATAGTCGTGTCGGGCGTGTTTAGTAATAGTCGTGTCGGGCGTGTTTAGTAATAGACGTGTCGGGCGTGTTTAGTAATAGTCGTGTCGGGCGTGTTTAGTAATAGTCGTGTCGGGCGTGTTTAGTAATAGACGTGTCGGCCGTGTTTAGTAATAGACGTGTCGGGCGTGTTTAGTAATAGACGTGACGGGCGTGTTTAGTAATAGTCGTGTCGGGCGTGTTTAGTAATAGACGTGTCGGGCGTGTTTAGTAATAGTCGTGTCGGGCGTGTTTAGTAATAGTCGTGTCGGGCGTGTTTAGTAATAGTCGTGTCGGGCGTGTTTAGTAATAGTCGTGTCGGGCGTGTTTAGTAATAGTCGTGTCGGTCGTGTTTAGTAATAGTCGTGTCGGTCGTGTTTAGTAATAGTCGTGTCGGGCGTGTTTAGTAATAGTCGTGTCAGTCGTGTTTAGTAATAGTCGTGTCGGGCGTGTTTAGTAATAGTCGTGTCGGTCGTGTTTAGTAATAGTCGTGTCGGGCGTGTTTAGTAATAGTCGTGTCGGTCGTGTTTAGTAATAGTCGTGTCGGGCGTGTTTAGTAATAGTCGTGTCGGTCGTGTTTAGTAATAGTCGTGTCGGTCGTGTTTAGTAATAGTCGTGTCGGTTGTGTTTAGTCGTGTCGTGTCGGTCGTGTTTAGTAATAGTCGTGTTGAGTTAACCGTGTTGGGTCTGTCCAGCTGACGGCTGCGAGGACAGTTTTGTGCACCGCGACTGTATCAGCTGTTGCCCGCCCACCTGCACCTTTGAGAGGGAGTGTCTGGGCACCAACCTGCACTGTCTGGACGGCTGCTATTGCCCTGATGGTAAGCTCCGCCTTCCTCAGCGTCAGAGGTCCGTTCTTCTTCCATTTTGGATGATTTATTCTTGTGTGAAGTGTAAATATGCAGTTTTATATTAACGTGGAGTTGAAGATGTGAATCCATCTTCGGCCCGCAGGGCTCATCCTGCAGAACGGTTCCTGCATCGCCGTGGCGCAGTGCCCATGCGTTTACCACGGAGCCTCCTACCCACTGGGCCACGTGCTGGAGCAGGGCTGCAGTGTGTGGTGAGAATCTCCACCATCATCACTTCCTGACCCTGTCCTGGGCACAGATTTACACCCAGTTCTGAACCAATCAGAGCTCCCTCTTCAGGCTCCACCCTTTCCTTTTTGTACAGTGTGTGTATGGGCGGAGTCTGGAACTGCACAGAGCAGAACTGCACCGGTAGGTTCCGGTTACACCGGGATGTGCGTTTGTGTGTCGCATGTGTGATTCGTGTTCATGTCGACTCAGGCGAATGTTCGGTGATGGGGGACACACATGTCACCACGTTTGACGGGCGGATGTTCACCCACCTGGGCATGTGTCAGTACGTCCTGGTCAAGAGTCGCGGCAGCAACCACTTCATCGTCACCGTCCAACACACAGCCTGCGGGGAGGTGTGTGGACAATGGAGACGTGGTCCCCAGGAATGAGGTGCTGCTGAGCAACAGATGACTGCCTGTGTGTGTGTGTGTGTGTGTGTGTAGACTCAGGAACACACCTGCATCCACTCAGTGACCCTGGTGGTTGGTGAAGATGTCAGCAGACAGGTGACTCTGACCAGAGAAGGAGAGCTGGTGGTGGGGAACGGCGTGGTGGCCAGTCTCCCGTACGCTGAGGGTAAACCACACACACACACACACACACACACACACACAGTGGTTATAGATCATTTAGAAATGGTCAGATATGAAACCCAAATCCATTCCTGTGTGTGTAGAGGGTGTTGAGGTGAGAAGGTTGACCTCAACGTTTGTCCAGCTGCGAGTGTCCATCGGTCTGCGTCTGCAGTACGAATCTCGGGCGGGACGTCTCTACCTGCAGCTCCACCCGTCCTGGAGGGGCAGAACTCTGGGTCTCTGTGGAACCTTTAATGGGAACCTGCGTGATGACTTCCTGTGAGTCAGAACCACACCCACATGCTGCTGTACTTGTGTTGGTCCGTGTGGGAACCGCGTTGTGTGTGTGTGTGTGTGTGTGTGTGTGTGTGTGTGCAGCTCCCCTGCTGGTATGATTGAAGGAACTCCTCAGCTGCATGTGAACGCCTGGAGGGTCTCGTCAGCCTGCAGCAGCCCAGTCAACGTCCCCATAATCGACCCCTGTGAGATGAACCAGCAGAATGGTACAGACGTACACACGCGCACACACACACGCACACACACACACAGAGACACACACACACACAGAGAGACACGCACACACACAGAGAGACACGCACACACAGAGACACACACAGAGACACACACACACACACACACACAGAGAGACACACACGCACACACACAGACACGCACACACACAGAGAGACACGCACACACAGAGACACACACAGAGACACACACACGCACACACAGAGACACACACACACACACATACACACAGAGAGACACACACGCACACAGAGACACACACACACACACACAGAGAGACACACACGCACACAGAGACACACACACACACACACACACACACACACAGAGACACGCGCACACACAGAGACACACACACGCACACACACACAGAGACACACACGCACACACACACACACACACACACACACAGAGACACACACATATACACTCACACACACATGCATACACTCACACACGCACGCGTACACACACATACACACTCATTCACGCACACACTCATACACACTCATATACACTCATACACACACACTCACTCAATCATACACACACACTCACTCAATCATACACACGCACACTCACACACACAAAAACACACACACAAACACACGCATGCGGGCACAAACACACACACACACACACAAAAACACACACTCACACAAAGAAAACCAACTGATGTTCCGATGTGTGTTTGGGGCAGCGTTCTACGCCTCCCTGTGTGATGTCATGATGGGGGAGGAGTTTTCTCTCTGCCACGCCTTCGTCAGCCCCGCCCTTTACCACCTGCAGTGTCGTTACCAGGCGTGTCGCTGTGGCAGCAGCTGCCTCTGCTCAGCTGTTGCTCACTACGCCTACGTGTGCTCCACCCACAACGTCAGCATCAACTTCAGAGCACACGTTTCTGAGTGTGGTGAGTTCAACACACACACACACACACACACACACAACAACAACAACAACAACATTTATTTCTTATATAGCCCAAAATCACATACAGTACGTCTCAATGGGCTTACACACACACACACATGCAGCTGGACGCGAGACTCACTCATGCCGCGCGTGTGCGGCAGGTGTGGTGTGTTTGGGGGGGATGTTGTATCACGCGTGCACATCGTCCTGCGGCCGGACGTGCGAGTCCGTCAGTCGGGCCGAGGTGTGTGGCGGCGACTGTGCAGAGGGCTGCAGCTGCATGGATGGAATGTTCTACGACGGCGTCCGACAGCGCTGTGTCCAGCTGTGAGTTTACAGAACGCCGTATTTACCCGTGCACGATGCTTCTTATCTGCTTCTTATCATGTGTGTGTGTGTGTGTGTGTGTGTGTGAACATGCAGGACTCAGTGTCATTGCTACTTCATGGGTTCCGTGTTCCAGCCCGGCGAGGTGTCGTTCAGCGCCTCTGGACCCTGGTAAGGGAGTGTGTGCGTGTGTGTGTGTGTGTGTGTTAGAGCGAGAGTCACAATAACTTTATACCCTCGTCATTATCATCAATCTTTACCTGCAGTCTGTGCAGAAACGGCCATATGGAGTGTGTTCCAGAGGAAAGAGGTGACCTTTAACCTTTCATTCCCACCCTCAGCTCTGTTCTGTAGGCGGGTGCCAGGTTCACCGTCCGTCTGTCTGTCTCTTCATTTCCTTCAGAGCCAGAGGGGCGGGAGTGTCCACATGGAAAAGTGTACCACAGTTGCAGAGAGCCATCGGGGGTGGGGCCGTCTCGCTGGGGCGTGGCCTGCGAGCTCACCTGCCGGAACCTGATGCTGAACATCACCTGTCCCCCGACCACGCCCTGCGTACCTGGCTGCAGCTGCCCCGCCGGGTACCGCTCTCCGCTACTAATAGAGCGGCGGTGACGGCTCTGTAGCTCTCGTCTGATTGGCTGATGCTCTTTCAGGCTGGTGGGGCATAACGGGGACTGTTATCACCCCGAAAACTGCCCCTGCGTCTGGCTGGGACTGGAGTATCTGCCGGGGGAGACGGTGGACACGCCCTGCTACCACTGGTGCGTGACCGGTCCCTCTGCTCTGCCCCCGCGGCCCAGGGCTAACCCATCCTGGTGTGTGTTGTTGTGTGTGCAGTGTGTGTCACCGCGGGTTCTTCAACTGCTCGTACCTGCCGTGCCCGGCGGTGTGTACGGTGTACAGCGACCGGCATTACCACACGTTCGACGGGCTGGAGTACGACTACGTCAGCGACTGCCAGGTTTACCTGCTGAAGGTGGGTCTGTTTCAGTGTGTGTGTGTGTGTGAATTTAATGAGGGGAGATTCCAGCGCCCCTCCCCCGACTGAATGGATGGTGGGATAAAGGCTTTCGGCTCGTAATCTTGGGAAAATCAGAGCAGGTTTTTAATTAGACGGAATTGGTGTAATGTGACTCCAGTGAATGTCAGATTCAAAGTGCACTGGCACACACACCCACACACACTCACCACACAAAGACCAATCTGTTCCCAATCAGATGCTTTTAAGGAACCTGTGTGTGTGTGTAAGTGAGCACCACTGGGGACATATTTCTCTTTTCTCTGACAAAAAGATGTTCTGTAGGTTCCGGAGGTTACTGGTTAGGTTTTAGTGTGTGTGTGTGTGTGTGACTCCACCCTCCTCTCTCTCTCTCACACACACACACACACTACAGTTTAAAACTGCCACTTCTTTTTAAGAGTGTGTCTGGTACAGACGTGTCCATCACAGCCCAGAATAAAGACTGCTATGAAAGTGGCATCGTGTGCATGAAGTTCCTCCTCATCTACGTCGGGCTCACCAAGATCTACTTCAGTGACAACTCTGGCAAACCGGTGAGCTGTGCTGCTGACTGCAGGCTGGTCCACGTCTGGTTCTAGGATCAGGTCCTCTGTAGTCCTGGTCGGGTTTGTGTTCCAGAGCCCCTCCACTGTGATGGCGCGGGGTTATGAGTTTCAACTGTGGACTGCAGGATACTACACCGTGGTGCACTTCTCCAACCAAGACCTGACGGTGCTCTGGGACCGAAAAACCACCGTCCACATTCGAGCAGGACCTCAGTGGAAGGTGGACAGATCACGCATACACACACACACACACACACCTCTGTATATGTAACAATGATACACTTACTGCAAATGAAGAAATAATATCACAATATCTACACAGAGCCACATGAAAACAACTGACTGACCAATCAAACGATCAGTCTGGAGATCAGGAGCTCATCACTTCCACTCTGGTTGTGTGGTTTGGGGCTCTGCTGTCCCCTACTGGACACTGTGCTTGGACACTGATACTCAGGTGTGTGTGTGTGTGTGTAGGGTCAGCTCAGTGGTTTGTGTGGGAACTTTGACATGGAGACGGTGAATGACATGACCACTTCTGGACATATGG
>NW_021629993.1:765708-800708 GCF_900700375.1 Denticeps clupeoides
CACGGTGTGTTATTGTGTGTGCGTGTGTGTGTGTGTTCCCACTGTGTGTGGATATGTAGGTGTATTGATGTCTGTGTGTTTCAGGCCCCGTATTCAGTGCGTGTGGACGAATGCAGTGAGTTGATCTGTTTGGAAGGTCAGCTGATGTTACACAACGCGTCTGAACACTGCAGACACAACATCACACAACCACACTGCAACCTGCTGGGCATGGCTGTCCAGACCAACACAGACCGCTGCTGCCCACAGTGGAGCTGCCCATGTAGGGGGACACACCCACTCACACACACAATGATGTAATGATGTGTTCCCCAAAGACTCAACCATGTGCATGTGTGCTTATGTTTGTGTATGTTTGTGTGTGTGTGTGTGTGTGTGTGTGTGTGTTAGGCCGCTGCTCTGTAATCTCAGATCTCCGGGTCATCACGTTTGATGGGAATAATGTGGCTCTGTACGATAACGGCTCTTACATCTTGGTCCACCTGCCCAGAGAGAACATTGTGGGTCACATTGAGAAATGTCCCACCAGTGAGGTAACAAAGCTCCGCCTACAACCTTCACACAGCCTGTCTCTGACAGCTCTGACATAAGTCACTTCCTGTTCCTTTTCTCCAGAGTGTCAACTACATCAGGAGGCCCGTGAGTTTACCTTGGACCATAATCAGCGCACACACACACACACACACAGAATACTGTACTGTTCATCTTTATTTTATTCGTTTCTGTAGCCCCACCTCTCTTTCTGTTCCCTGTAGACCCCCAGCGGCGGCACCTCTGGTCTGTGTTTTAAGAAGCTGAACATTACAACTCACTCCTACAAGGTCATGATCAACCGGCTGGAGCGGAAGGTGCTGACATCATGATCTTGATGGTTATGTTCTGGTTATGCATTGTTCATATGCGGGTCATGGTTTTTATGGTTATGTTCTGGTTATGTGTTGTTCATATGCGGGTCATGGTCTTAATGGTAAAGTTCTGGTTATGCATTGTTTATATGCGGGTCATGGATTTTATGGTTATGTTCTGGTTATGTGTTGTTCATATGCGGGTCATGGTCTTGATGGTAAAGTTCTGGTTATGCATTGTTTATATGTGGGTCATGGTTTTTATGGTTATGTTCTGGTTATGCATTGTTCATATGCGGGTCATGGTCTTGATGGTTATATTCTGGTTATGCATTGTTTATATGTGGGTCATGGTTTTTATGGTTATGTTCTGGTTATGCATTGTTCATATGCGGGTCATGGTTTTTATGGTTATGTTCTGGTTATTCGTTGTTCATATGCGGGTCATGGATTTTATGGTTATGTTCTGGTTATGCATTGTTTATATGCTGTTTGTGGTTTTTATGGTTATGTTCTGGTTATTCGTTGTTCATATGCGGGTCATGGTCTTGATGGTTATATTCTGGTTATGCATTGTTTATATGTGGGTCATGGTTTTTATGGTTATGTTCTGGTTATGCATTGTTCATATGCGGGTCATGGTTTTTATGGTTATGTTCTGGTTATTCGTTGTTCATATGCGGGTCATGGTCTTGATGGTTATATTCTGGTTATGCATTGTTTATATGTGGGTCATGGTTTTTATGGTTATGTTCTGGTTATGCATTGTTCATATGCGGGTCATGGTCTTGATGGTTATGTTCTGGTTATTCGTTGTTCATATGCGGGTCATGGTCTTGATGGTTATATTCTGGTTATGCATTGTTTATATGTGGGTCATGGTTTTTATGGTTATGTTCTGGTTATTCGTTGTTCATATGCGGGTCATGGATTTTACGGTTATGTTCTGGTTATGTGTTGTTCATATGCGGGTCATGGTCTTGATGGTAAAGTTCTGGTTATGCATTGTTTATATGCTGTTTGTGGTTTTAATGGTTATGTTCTGGTTATGCATTGTTCATATGCGGGTCATGGTCTTGATGGTTATATTCTGGTTATGCATTGTTTATATGTGGGTCATGGTTTTTATGGTTATGTTCTGGTTATTCGTTGTTCATATGCGGGTCATGGTCTTGATGGTAAAGTTCTGGTTATGCATTGTTTATATGTGGGTCATGGTTTTTATGGTTATGTTCTGGTTATTCGTTGTTCATATGCGGGTCATGGTCTTGATGGTTATATTCTGGTTATGCATTGTTTATATGTGGGTCATGGTTTTTATGGTTATGTTCTGGTTATGCATTGTTCATATGCGGGTCATGGTCTTGATGGTTATGTTCTGGTTATTCGTTGTTCATATGCGGGTCATGGTCTTGATGGTTATATTCTGGTTATGCATTGTTTATATGTGGGTCATGGTTTTTATGGTTATGTTCTGGTTATTCGTTGTTCATATGCGGGTCATGGATTTTATGGTTATGTTCTGGTTATGTGTTGTTCATATGCGGGTCATGGTCTTGATGGTAATGTTCTGGTTATGCATTGTTTATATGCTGTTTGTGGTTTTTATGGTTATGTTCTGGTTATGCATTGTTCATATGCGGGTCATGGTCTTGATGGTTATATTCTGGTTATGCATTGTTTATATGTGGGTCATGGTTTTTATGGTTATGTTCTGGTTATTCGTTGTTCATATGCGGGTCATGGTCTTGATGGTAAAGTTCTGGTTATGCATTGTTTATATGTGGGTCATGGTTTTTATGGTTATGTTCTGGTTATTCGTTGTTCATATGCGGGTCATGGTCTTGATGGTTATATTCTGGTTATGCATTGTTTATATGTGGGTCATGGTTTTTATGGTTATGTTCTGGTTATTCGTTGTTCATATGCGGGTCATGGATTTTATGGTTATGTTCTGGTTATGTGTTGTTCATATGCGGGTCATGGTCTTGATGGTAAAGTTCTGGTTATGCATTGTTTATATGCTGTTTGTGGTTTTTATGGTTATGTTCTGGTTATGCATTGTTCATATGCGGGTCATGGTCTTGATGGTTATATTCTGGTTATGCATTGTTTATATGTGGGTCATGGTTTTTATGGTTATGTTCTGGTTATTCGTTGTTCATATGCGGGTCATGGTCTTGATGGTAAAGTTCTGGTTATGCATTGTTTATATGTGGGTCATGGTTTTTATGGTTATGTTCTGGTTATTCGTTGTTCATATGCGGGTCATGGTCTTGATGGTTATATTCTGGTTATGCATTGTTTATATGTGGGTCATGGTTTTTATGGTTATGTTCTGGTTATGCATTGTTCATATGCGGGTCATGGTCTTGATGGTTATGTTCTGGTTATTCGTTGTTCATATGCGGGTCATGGTCTTGATGGTTATATTCTGGTTATGCATTGTTTATATGTGGGTCATGGTTTTATGGTTATGTTCTGGTTATTCGTTGTTCATATGCGGGTCATGGATTTTATGGTTATGTTCTGGTTATGTGTTGTTCATATGCGGGTCATGGTCTTGATGGTAAAGTTCTGGTTATGCATTGTTTATATGCTGTTTGTGGTTTTTATGGTTATGTTCTGGTTATGCATTGTTCATATGCGGGTCATGGTCTTGATGGTTATATTCTGGTTATGCATTGTTTATATGTGGGTCATGGTTTTTATGGTTATGTTCTGGTTATTCGTTGTTCATATGCGGGTCATGGTCTTGATGGTTATATTCTGGTTATGCATTGTTTATATGTGGGTCATTGTTTTTATGGTTATGTTCTGGTTATTCGTTGTTCATATGCGGGTCATGGTCTTGATGGTTATGTTCTGGTTATGTGTTGTTCATATGTGGGTCATGGTTTTTATGGTTATGTTCTGGTTATGCATTGTTTATATGCTGTTTGTGGTTTTTATGGTTATGTTCTGGTTATGCTTTGTTCATATGGTGGTCATGGTTATGGTTATATTATGCCTTGTTTATGTTTTTTTTTGCTGAAGGTCTCTGTGAACCAGATCACAGCTCGACTTCCCTTCAGTAGGCAGAAGCTCCACATCGATGATACAGGTACCATGTATATGATCCAGACACCCAGTGGGCTCAACATCCAGTGGTACCACAGCACGGGCATTATGGTGCTGCAGTACTCCGCCCCTGCCAACATCACCACGGCAACCAAGGGACTCTGCGGTCAGTGGGTGTGGCTTGCTTTCTAATGTATGGGTGCCAGTGTTGCTGCTAACGTTCAGCCACTGCCAAACCAGTGAGAACCTGTCTACTGATTTGAGAACCCAACGCTGCATCTACATCACTGTAATTGTGTTCTTCACAGCCTTGGTTGACACGCTCAGGTGGATTTTTTAAGAAGAACAGTAGACTCATTGATGTACAGAAATTACATTTATTTCTTCTTCGTATTACTTTGATGAGTCCTTGAATGTGGTAAAGAATTGTACCTACCTTATACTATGGAGTGCGAACATGGCCGCGAGCTGTCACAATTCCGTACTGCAGGACACATGATGAACATAATTAACAAAATGAATGTCATAGCATTGTATCTTATTTACCTATTCATTAGCATATATAATATTTGATATTCCTGACACCAACAATCACAAACGCACTTACTTCGCAAAATTGGCACATTTCATTTTTCAGCAGCCTAAACAACTTCAGATTTGATTTATTTAAAGTTCGGTTTGCTTTTAGCAAACTTTAGTTGACGTCACAGTTTCACAATATTCTTGTGGCCTCGGTGAACACAGGCGGAATGGCACAGGAACCGCACTGGCACTGGTGCAGTGGTCACGGGGAATGATGAAAAGAAACTGTGTTCAGGCTGCTGTGATGGGAACCCTGCGGATGACCTGCGTCTGCCCAATGGGACGGTTCTACGGGAGGTGGAGGATATCCCAGCATTCCTGCAGGGCTGGATGGTGGACACATTGGAGGAGGCCGTTTCCTTCCGCAGAGTTGGAGACAACTGCACCACAGGCAACTGCTCCATGTGCTTGAACATGCTGAACCAGCGTCCATTCTCCCAGTGTCACCACAAGGTACACACACACAGAAGCTCTGCTGAAGCCGTCACAGGTTGTATTTGTGTAGGTGTACGGTAAAGTGTGTGTGTGTGTGTGTGTGTGTGTGTGTGTATGTGTGTGTAGGTTTCTCCCGAGCAGTTCTGTGATAAGGTCTTTGCTGGTGATCTACACTATAAGGACCACGAGTGTGACTTCCTGGCTGCATTCGTGGCGATCTGCTACACACACCAGATCTGCATCTCCTGGAGGAAACCCAACTTCTGCCGTGAGTAATGAACACACACACACACACACACACACACGCAGATACAGTCCGTATTTCACGCTGTGTGTGTGTGTGTGCAGCACTAAAGTGCCCTGTTGGTAAGGAGTATCAGCCATGTGTGAATACGTGCCAGACGAGGACGTGCCAGAACCGGGATTTTTACGAGGAGAGCACCTGCACGTCCATCCGGGAGGAGTGTGTCTGTAGGAGCGGCACCATCCTGCACCGTGCTGACTCCGCCTTCTGCGTCTCAGAGGGACTGTGTGGTGAGTGTGTCCTGAGGAGCCCTGGGAGCCTGGCTTCACTCTGACTTCTCATGGCCTGTGGTGGTGTTGCAGTGTGTACGGACAACACCGGCCTCCCGCGTGCCGCGGATGAGGTGTGGAACGGCTCCGAGCGGGGCTGCTGCCTCTTCCGCTGCCTTCAGAACGGGAGTGTGATCGCCGTGGAGCCGGAGTGTGAGGACGGCCCCGCCCCCCTGTGTGAGAGAGAGGGCGAGCACGCCCTCAGTGTGCTGGAGGAAGGAGCGTGCTGCCCCAAGAAAATATGTGGTAACGTTCACACACGTCACGCATCTCCCCCCGGCCATGGCCGCCGCTCATATAATCAGTATTACACGGCCTTGTGTGTGTGTGACACAGAGTGCAATCTAACACTGTGCCAGAGTGACATTCCGAACTGTGATGTTGGGTTCAGACTGCTGATTGGCTACAGCCTCCTGTCCTGCTGTCCAGAGTATCGCTGTGGTAAGTAATCATACACACACATGCCGATTGAACGATTGACTGACTGACTGACTGATGGACTGATGGATTGTAGAATGTGATCCTCTGTCCTGCCCCCGGGTTCCGATGCCAGTGTGCAGAGAAGATCAGTTCCTGGTTGAGGTTCGACAGGAGCGCAGCTGCTGCTACAGTTTTCTCTGTGGTATTTCATGTGTTTATTACTTCTGTGTGTGTGTGTGTGTGTGTGTGTGTGTGTTCTGATGTGTTTGTGTATTCATGGTCTGCATTTTCTGCTGATATGTGTGATGTGGGTGATTTTCTGGTGTATATGTGTGTGTGTGTTTTCTCCATGTTCATCAGTGTGTGAATCCTGCATCGATCCCATTCCAGTCTGTGTACCTGGAGAGATCCTCGCCGTGGATATGAACACAACCAATCACTGCTGTCCTCAGTACCACTGTGGTACAAACACACACACACACACAGACACTTGTACGCTTTATACACAAGAGGATCTCATACTGAGTCAACAATAATGATATTTGTGACTTGTGTGTGTTTGCAGTGTGTGATGTGAATGTGTGTCCAGAAGCTTCTGTAAGTTGTGCCCCTGGAGCTGCACTCATCAAGAGACCAGTGAGAGGACGCTGCTGTCCCGACTACACCTGTGGTATCTCGCTGTATACATATGTAGAAGTGGCTGTGTGTGTATCTACACATTCTTGCTTCTGTGTGTAAAATTATGTTGCTTTGCTGTGATGTGTGTGTTGTATCTCTGTGCTATTGTGATGTGTGTAAGCGTGTGTTGTGTCCCTGTGCTATTGTGATGTGTGTAAGCGTGTGTTGTGTCTCTGTGCTATTGTGATGCATGTAAGCGTGTGTTGTATCTCTGTACTGTTGTGATGTGTGTAAGTGTCTGTTTTATCTCTGTGCTATTGTGATGCGTGTAAGCGTGTGTTGTGTCTCTGTGCTATTGTGATGTGTGTAAGTGTCTGTTGTATCTCTGTGCTGTTGTGATGCGTGTAAGCGTGTGTTGTGTCTCTGTGCTATTGTGATGTGTGTAAGTGTCTGTTGCATCTCTGTGCTATTGTGATGCGTGTAAGCGTGTGTTGTGTCTCTGTGCTATTGTGATGTGTGTAAGTGTCTGTTGTATCTCTGTGCTGTTGTGATGCGTGTAAGCGTGTGTTGTGTCTCTGTGCTATTGTGATGTGTGTAAGTGTCTGTTGCATCTCTGTGCTATTGTGATGCGTGTAAGTATGTGTTGTATCTCTGTACTACTGTGATGGGTGTAAGCATGTGTTGTGTCTCTGTGCTGTTCTGATGTGTAAGTGTGTGTCGTGTTTCTGTGTTGTTCTGATGTGTAAGCGTGTGTTGTGTCTCTGTGCTGTTGTGATGAGTGTAAGCATGTGTTGTATCTCTGTGCTATTGTGATGTGTGTAAGCATGTGTTGTGTCTCTGTGCTGTTCTGATGTGTAAGTGTGTGTTGTGTTTCTGTGCTGTTCTGTTGTGTAAGTGTGTGTTGTGTTTTTGTGTTGTTCTGATGTGTAAGTGTGTGTTGTGTCTCTGTGCTGTTCTGATGTGTGTAAGCATGTGTTGTGTCTCTGTGCTGTTCTGATATGTAAGCGTGTGTTGTATCTCTGTGCTGTTCTGATGTGTAAGTGTGTGTTGTGTCTCTGTGCTATTGTGATGTGTGTTAGCGTGTGTTGTGTCTCTGTGCTGTTCTGATATGTAAGTGTGTGTTGTGTTTCTGTGTTGTTCTGATGTGTAAGTGTGTGTTGTGTCTCTGTGCTGTTCTGATATGTAAGTGTGTGTTGTGTTTCTGTGTTGTTCTGATGTGTAAGCGTGTGTTGTGTCTCTGTGCTGTTCTGATATGTAAGTGTGTGTTGTGTTTCTGTGTTGTTCTGATGTGTAAGTGTGTATTGTGTCTCTGTGCTGTTCTGATGTGTGTAAGCATATGTTGTATCTCTGTACTGTTGTGATGTGTGTTGACAGAATGCCAGTGTCACAACATCAGCCGCCCCCTGTGCGCAGTGGTGAGTTGTGTATATGTGTTGATTGTAGGTGCGTGTGTTGGGGTGTGTGTTGTGTCTGACTCTTGCTTTTGGTCATGTTTAGGGTGAAGTTCAGGTGGAGGTGCCAGACTACAGCACCGTGTGCGGCTGTCCCCAGTTCACCTGCAGTAAGACGATCAGAGGACCATCTAACCATCAAACCTCCTCACCAAGCAGCTAAAGAAGTTTCTCTTACATCTGTGTGTGTGTTTGTGTGTGTGTGTGTAGAGAAGGCAGATGTATGTTTGTTTCAGGGCATCACTGTGCTGAGTCCAGGTCAGTCTATGGTTCAGTACTTTGAGGGGGATTTGTGTTACACCGTCCACTGCCTCCAGCACAGAGATACACACACTGGCTACTACGCAATGGACATCTCGACCGTCAACTGTACAGAGAAGTGTGAGCTGGTACGCCTCATGCACACGCGCACTTGCACAAATCAAATCAAAAGGTTGCCGGTTCGAATCCGGATCCACCAAGGCGCCACTGAGGTGTGCTGTGCTGCGGGTGCTCACCTCATTTCTGCTGTCACCGGAACCAGAACTTTTACATAAGGCTTGGATTTGTCAACACGCACACACACACATCAATATACAGTACAGTACATCAATATACAGTACACAACTTCTCATTGACCATTTACGTTGGTAGATTCTCACTGAAGGCATCAAAATGATGAATGAACACATGTGGAGTTATGTGGAGACCTGGCCTCCACAGACTAAAGAATGCAACACTTACACGGCATGAGAATAAATCCAAGCCTTATGTAAAAGTTCTGGTTCCGGTGACAGCAGAAATGAGGTGAGCACCCGTAGCACAGCACACCTCAGTGGTGCCTTGGTGGATCCGGATTCGAACCGGCAACCTTTTGATTACGGGGCCGCTTCCTTATCCGCTAGGCCACCACTGCCCCAACACATATGAATGTAACAGTGTTCATGAATGTCAGATTCACATTGTGGGTGGTAGTAGCCTAGTGTGTAACACACTATGAACCAGAACACCCACTTACTACCATCGTGTCCCTGAGCAAGACACTTAACCCTGAGTGTCTCCAGGGAGACTGTCCCTGTCACTACTGATTGTAAGTCGCTCTGCATAAGGGCGTCTGGTAAATGCGGTAAATGTAACTGCGCTAATAATCTGTCTACATTGTTTGGTAGTGGGCGTGGTCGCAGGACGATTTTTGGAAAACATCATGTGTGGAACAGCTGTTTATATGTATAAGATATAGATTATGTGACCATGATCCTCATGCTACATCTATTAAAGAGTTTTGAAAATAGATCTCAGTGTTTATTGTACAAACCATCCCCAACCCTGCACTGACACCATTTGCAGGCTCACTCTACTCTGGAAGGGGGTCCCTCTCTCTATCACTCCTTCCCAACGTTTCTTCCTTTCTTTTTTTCTGGAGTTTTTCCTTGTGTGCAGAAGGGTCAAGTGTGGGGGGGTGTCAACTGTAGGGTCTGTCAAAGCCCATTGAGACATACTGTATGTGATTTTGGGCTCTATAAGAAATAAATGTCGATGTTGTTGTTGTTTACCTGTGTGTGTGTGTGTGTGTGTGTGTGTGCAGCATCAGGTATACATCCCATCTTCTGATCCACATGTTTGCTGCGGTTCCTGTAAGAACATCACCTGTGTGTTCTCCTCTGAAAATGGCACCTCGGAGCTCTTCCTGGTACGGCTGTGTTTCCCTTGGCATCAGATTTTTGACGGTGAAAATTGCTCATTTGGACCGATGTTGTGTCCTTTAGGCAGGAAGTTCCTGGGTGTCTAACTGCACTCGGTACGACTGCATGGAGACGGCAGTGGGCGCAGTAGTTCTGGCCTCAGGCGTGGTCTGTCCACCCTTCAATGACACTGAATGCATTCAGGTTTGTAAATGTTCCACCACAGTTGTCACCTGTCACCTGATGAAGAAACCTGATCTGTGTTCTTGTGTGTGTGGTTCCTGTTGCAGAATGGTGGCGTGGTTCAGACATACGTGGATGGCTGCTGTAAAACATGTAAGTGACCCTTGACCCTAGTGACTGCTCGTCTTGCTTGGGGGTCACTGTGTGCTGACTGCTCGGCGTGTGGGGCTGGGAGCCGGGCTGCAGCGCTGGGCTTCCTGGCTGAACGCCTGGCAATAGTCGCCCCCCGCTGTCCTGGAGGGCAAACTGCATCCCAGCAGCAACCTTATACAAGTGTCTCTGCCTGGCAGTCAGTGTGTCTGTACGTCATCCATGTTGTCTGTAGAGGAGATCTCCCTCCTGAATTTGGCTACAGCAGCATCTGGAGCTTTTCCAGCATGTTAACACACAAACACATAAATCACAATCAAATCATTGTGGTTGTAAAGAGTGTGTGAACACACCTTTCAGCTCTTGTCTGCTTTCATATATATGTGTGTGTGTGTGTGCGTCTGTGTGTGAATGTGCTTGCCGCAGTGGACTGCGCTTCATCAGCTGGGCAGCTACAGTGTAGGTGTGTTTGGCATGTTTGCATATGCATGTGGACTGACTTCAGTTTATACTCCATCTTCTACAGACACACACACTCACACTGACACATGCACACATATGCAGTATTTTAACACACACACAGTCCCTCACAACCCTATCCTGCTAACTGATGACGTTGGACTGTGTCTCTCCTGACGCCCAGGTGCTGGACTGGGTTTGTTGCCCTTTACCATTAGACCCGTAACCCCCACAGCTAGCACTAACTGTGACACAGGTACTGGCCTCCACTAACACACACCCCACTCACCACTGCCTGTGTGTGTATATTTGTGTATGAATTACCCTGTTCTTTGACTTTCATTGTATTTTTCTGTTTGTGTGATTGCAGTTTGAACTGCTCTATGACTGGTATATTTGGTTTGTAACTCAACTGTTTACTGTTATATTTCTGTCGAATGAATCACAAAATGCAACATTTATATCTGTGTGTGTGTGTGTGTGTGTGTGTTGTCTTGGTCAGAGACACTGAAATCTGTAACTCAGTTGTGTGTTTGTATGTGTCTTACATAACTGTTGCATGTGTGTGTGTGTGTGTGTGTAGGTAAAGAGGATGGCAAGGCTTGTAAGAGAGTGGCCATCAGAACCACCATACGGAAAGATGACTGCCGGAGTAACACTCCTGTAAGGAACAGCAAAGTATACAGCACAGCACAGACGCAGAGCTTGATAGCAGCTAAAACGCAGCACAGACAAAGAGCTTGAAAGCAGCTAAAACAGCACAGACGCAGAGCTTGAAAGCGGCTAAAACGCAGCACAGACGCAGAGCTTGAAAGCGGCTAAAACACAGACGCAGAGCTTGAAAGCGGCTAAAACACAGCACAGACGCAGAGCTTGAAAGCAGCTAAAACAGCACACACGCAGAGCTTGAAAGCGGCTAAAAGGCAGCACAGACACAGAGCTTGATAGCGGCTAAAACGCAGCACAGACGCAGAGCTTGAAAGCGGCTAAAACACAGACGCAGAGCTTGAAAGCGGCTAAAACAGCACACACGCAGAGCTTGAAAGCGGCTAAAAGGCAGCACAGACACAGAGCTTGATAGCGGCTAAAACGCAGCACAGACGCAGAGCTTGAAAGCGGCTAAAACAGCACAGACACAGAGCTTGATAGCGGCTAAAACGCAGCACAGACGCAGAGCTTGAAAGCGGCTAAAACACAGACGCAGAGCTTGAAAGCGGCTAAAACACAGCACAGACGCAGAGCTTGAAAGCAGCTAAAACAGCACACACGCAGAGCTTGAAAGCGGCTAAAAGGCAGCACAGACACAGAGCTTGATAGCGGCTAAAACGCAGCACAGACGCAGAGCTTGAAAGCGGCTAAAACACAGACGCAGAGCTTGAAAGCGGCTAAAACAGCACACACGCAGAGCTTGAAAGCGGCTAAAAGGCAGCACAGACACAGAGCTTGATAGCGGCTAAAACGCAGCACAGACGCAGAGCTTGAAAGCGGCTAAAACAGCACAGACACAGAGCTTGATAGCGGCTAAAACGCAGCACAGACGCAGAGCTTGAAAGCGGCTAAAACAGCACAGACGCAGAGCTTGAAAGCGGCTAAAACACAGACGCAGAGCTTGAAAGCAGCTAAAAGGCAGCACAGACACAGAGCTTGATAGCGGCTAAAACGCAGCACAGACGCAGTCAATGCAGAGCTTGATAGCGGCTAAAACGCAGCACAGACGCAGTCAATGCAGAGCTTGAAAGCGGCTAAAACGCAGCACAGACGCAGAGCTTGAAAGCGGCTAAAACGCAGCACAGACGCAGAGCTTGAAAGCGGCTAAAACAGCACAGACGCAGAGCTTGAAAGCGGCTAAAACACAGCACAGGCGCAGAGCTTGAAAGCGGCTAAAACACAGACGCAGAGCTTGAAAGCGGCTAAAACACAGATGCAGAGCTTGAAAGAGGCTAAAACAGCACACACGCAGAGCTTGAAAGCGGCTAAAAGGCAGCACAGACACAGAGCTTGATAGCGGCTAAAACGCAGCACAGACGCAGAGCTTGAAAGCGGCTAAAACAGCACAGACACAGAGCTTGATAGCGGCTAAAACGCAGCACAGACGCAGAGCTTGAAAGCGGCTAAAACAGCACAGACGCAGAGCTTGAAAGCGGCTAAAACACAGACGCAGAGCTTGAAAGCAGCTAAAAGGCAGCACAGACACAGAGCTTGATAGCGGCTAAAACGCAGCACAGACGCAGTCAATGCAGAGCTTGATAGCGGCTAAAACGCAGCACAGACGCAGTCAATGCAGAGCTTGAAAGCGGCTAAAACGCAGCACAGACGCAGAGCTTGAAAGCGGCTAAAACAGCACAGACGCAGAGCTTGAAAGCGGCTAAAACACAGCACAGGCGCAGAGCTTGAAAGCGGCTAAAACACAGACGCAGAGCTTGAAAGCGGCTAAAACACAGATGCAGAGCTTGAAAGAGGCTAAAACAGCACAGACGCAGAGCTTGAAAGCGGCTAAAACACAGATGCAGAGCTTGAAAGAGGCTAAAACAGCACAGACGCAGAGCTTAAAAGCGGCAAAAACGCAGCACAGACGCAGAGCTTGAAAGCAGCTAAAACAGCACAGATGCAGAGCTTGAAAGCGGCTAAAATGTTGCACATACGCAGAGCTTGAAAGCAGCTAAAACGCAGCACAGACAAAGAGCTTGATAGCGGCTAAAACGCAGCACAGACGCAGAGCTTGAAAGCGGCTAAAACAGCACAGACGCAGAGCTTGAAAGCGGCTAAAACAGCACAGACGCAGAGCTTGAAAGCAGCTAAAACAGCACAGATGCAGAGCTTGAAAGCGGCTAAAATGTTGCACAGACGCAGAGCTTGAAAGCGGCTAAAACACAGCACAGACGCAGAGCTTGAAAGCGGCTAAAACACAGCACAGACGCAGAGCTTGAAAGCGGCTAAAACACAGCACAGACGCAGAGCTTGAAAGTGGCTAAAACGCAGCACAGACGCAGTCAATGCAGAGCTTGAAAGTGGCTAAAAAACAGCACAGACGCAGAGCTTGAAAGCGGCTACAACACAGACGCAGAGCTTGAAAGCGGCTAAAAAAGCACAGATGCAGAGCTTGAAAGCGGCTAAAACACAGCACAGACGCAGAGCTTGAAAGCAGCTAAAACAGCACAGACGCAGAGCTTGAAAGCGGCTAAAACACAGACGCAGAGCTTGAAAGCGGCTAAAACACAGATGCAGAGCTTGAAAGCGGCTAAAACACAGACGCAGAGCTTGAAAGCAGCTAAAACACAGACGTAGAGCTTGAAAGCGGCTAAAACAGCACAGACGCAGAGCTTGAAAGCGGCTAAAACACAGATGCAGAGCTTGAAAGAGGCTAAAACAGCACAGACGCAGAGCTTGAAAGCGGCTAAAACACAGATGCAGAGCTTGAAAGAGGCTAAAACAGCACAGACGCAGAGCTTAAAAGCGCCTAAAACGCAGCACAGACGCAGAGCTTGAAAGCAGCTAAAACAGCACAGACGCAGAGCTTGAAAGCGGCTAAAATATTGCAAAGACGCAGAGCTTGAAAGCGGCTAAAACACAGCACAGACGCAGAGCTTGAAAGCGGCTAAAACAGCACAGACGCAGAGCTAGAAAGCGGCTAAAACGCAGCACAGACGCAGAACTTGAAAGCGGCTACAACACAGACGCAGAGCTTGAAAGCGGCTAAAACGCAGCACAGACGCAGTCAATGCAGAGCTTGAAAGTGGCTAAAACACAGCACAGACGCAGAGCTTGAAAGCGGCTACAACACAGAAGCAGAGCTTGAAAGCGGCTAAAACAGCACAGATGCAGAGCTTGAAAGCGGCTAAAACGCAGCACAGACGCAGAGCTTGAAAGCAGCTAAAACAGCACGGACGCAGAGCTTGAAAGCGGCTAAAACACAGACGCAGAGCTTGAAAGCGGCTAAAACAGCACAGACACAGTCAATGCGGAGCTTGAAAGCAGCTAAAACGCAGAACAGACACAGAGCTTGAAAGCAGCTAAAACAGCACAGACGCAGAGCTTGAAAGCGGCTAAAACACAGACGCAGAGCTTGAAAGCGGCTAAAACAGCACAGACGCAGAGCTTGAAAGCGGCTAAAACACAGATGCAGAGCTTGAAAGTGGCTAAAACACAGACGCAGAGCTTGAAAGCGGCTAAAACACAGATGCAGAGCTTGAAA
This sequence comes from Denticeps clupeoides, assembly GCF_900700375.1. Classification (NCBI taxonomy): domain Eukaryota; kingdom Metazoa; phylum Chordata; class Actinopteri; order Clupeiformes; family Denticipitidae; genus Denticeps; species Denticeps clupeoides. The sequence goes on from NW_021629993.1 coordinate 780,338, forward strand.
GCAGCTAAAACACAGACGCAGAGCTTAAAAGCGGCTAAAACACAGACGCAGAGCTTGAAAGTGGCTAAAACACAGCACAGACGCAGAGCTTGAAAGTGGTTAAAACACAGACGCAGAGCTTGAAAGCGGCTAAAACACAGCACACACGCGGAACTTGAAAGCGGCTACAACACAAACGCAGAGCTTGAAAGCGGCTAAAACAGCACAGACGCAGAGCTTGAAAGCGGCTAAAACACAGACGCAGAGCTTGAAAGCGGCTAAAAGGCAGCACAGACGCAGAGCTTGAAAGCAGCTAAAACAGCACAGACACAGAGCTTGAAAGCGGCTAAAACACAGACGCAGAGCTTGAAAGCGGCTAAAACAGCACAGACGCAGAGCTTGAAAGCGGCTAAAATGTTGCACAGACGCAGAGCTTGAAAGTGGCTAAAACACAGCACAGACGCAGAGCTTGAAAGTGGTTAAAACACAGACGCAGAGCTTGAAAGCGGCTAAAACAGCACAGACGCAGAGCTTGAAAGTGGCTAAAACACAGCACAGACGCAGAGCTTGAAAGCGGCTACAACACAGACGCAGAGCTTGAAAGCGGCTAAAACAGCACAGACGCAGAGCTTGAAAGCAGCTAAAACGCAGATGCAGAGCTTGAAAGCGGCTAAAAGGCAGCACAGACGCAGAGCTTGAAAGCAGCTAAAACAGCACAGACACAGAGCTTGAAAGCGGCTAAAACACAGACGCAGAACTTGAAAGCGGCTACAACACAGACGCAGAGCTTGAAAGCGGCTAAAACGCAGCACAGACGCAGTCAATGCAGAGCTTGAAAGCGGCTAAAGCAGCACAGACGCAGAGCTTGATAGCGGCTAAAACGCAGCACAGACGCAGAGCTTGAAAGCGGCTAAAACAGCACAGACGCAGAGCTTGAAAGTGGCTAAAACAGCACAGACGCAGAGCTTGAAAGCGGCTAAAACACAGACGCAGAGCTTGAAAGCAGCTAAAAGGCAGCACAGACACAGAGCTTGATAGCGGCTAAAACGCAGCACAGACGCAGTCAATGCAGAGCTTGAAAGCGGCTAAAACGCAGCACAGACGCAGAGCTTGAAAGCGGCTAAAACGCAGCACAGACGCAGAGCTTGAAAGCGGCTAAAACACAGCACAGACGCAGAGCTTGAAAGCGGCTAAAACACAGACGCAGAGCTTGAAAGCGGCTAAAACACAGATGCAGAGCTTGAAAGCGGCTAAAACACAGACGCAGAGCTTGAAAGCAGCTAAAACACAGACGCAGAGCTTGAAAGCGGCTAAAACAGCACAGACGCAGAGCTTGAAAGCGGCTAAAACACAGATGCAGAGCTTGAAAGAGGCTAAAACAGCACAGACGCAGAGCTTGAAAGCGGCTAAAACACAGATGCAGAGCTTGAAAGAGGCTAAAACAGCACAGACGCAGAGCTTAAAAGCGGCTAAAACGCAGCACAGACGCAGAGCTTGAAAGCAGCTAAAACAGCACAGACGCAGAGCTTGAAAGCGGCTAAAATGTTGTACAGACGCAGAGCTTGAAAGCGGCTAAAACACAGCACAGACGCAGAGCTTGAAAGCGGCTAAACACAGCACAGACGCAGAGCTTAAAAGCGGCTAAAACACAGCACAGACGCAGAGCTTGAAAGTGGTTAAAACAGACGCAGAGCTTGAAAGTGGCTAAAACACAGCACAGACGCAGAGCTTGAAAGCGGCTAAAACAGCACAGACGCAGAGCTTGAAAGCGGCTAAAACGCAGCACAGACGCAGTCAATGCAGAGCTTGAAAGTGGCTAAAACACAGCACAGACGCAGAGCTTGAAAGCGGCTACAACACAGACGCAGAGCTTGAAAGCGGCTAAAAAAGCACAGATGCAGAGCTTGAAAGCAGCTAAAACACAGCACAGACGCAGAGCTTGAAAGCAGCTAAAACAGCACAGACGCAGAGCTTGAAAGCGGCTAAAACACAGACGCAGAGCTTGAAAGCGGCTAAAACACAGATGCAGAGCTTGAAAGCGGCTAAAACACAGACGCAGAGCTTGAAAGCAGCTAAAAGACAGACGCAGAGCTTGAAAGCGGCTAAAACAGCACAGACGCAGAGCTTGAAAGCGGCTAAAACACAGATGCAGAGCTTGAAAGAGGCTAAAACAGCACAGACGCAGAGCTTGAAAGCGGCTAAAACACAGATGCAGAGCTTGAAAGAGGCTAAAACAGCACAGACGCAGAGCTTAAAAGCGGCTAAAACGCAGCACAGACGCAGAGCTTGAAAGCAGCTAAAACAGCACAGACGCAGAGCTTGAAAGCGGCTAAAATGTTGCACAGACGCAGAGCTTGAAAGCGGCTAAAACACAGCACAGACGCAGAGCTTGAAAGCGGCTAAAATGTTGCACAGACGCAGAGCTTGAAAGCGGCTAAAACACAGCACAGACGCAGAGCTTGAAAGCGGCTAAAACACAGCACAGACGCAGAGCTTGAAAGCGGCTAAAACTTAGACGCAGAGCTTGAAAGCGGCTAAAACACAGATGCAGAGCTTGAAAGCGGCTAAAACACAGACGCAGAGCTTGAAAGCAGCTAAAACACAGACGCAGAGCTTGAAAGCGGCTAAAACAGCACAGACGCAGAGCTTGAAAGCGGCTAAAACACAGATGCAGAGCTTGAAAGAGGCTAAAACAGCACAGACGCAGAGCTTGAAAGCGGCTAAAACACAGATGCAGAGCTTGAAAGAGGCTAAAACAGCACAGACGCAGAGCTTAAAAGCAGCTAAAACGCAGCACAGACGCAGAGCTTGAAAGCAGCTAAAACAGCACAGACGCAGAGCTTGAAAGCGGCTAAAATGTTGCACAGACGCAGAGCTTGAAAGCGGCTAAAACACAGCACAGACGCAGAGCTTGAAAGCGGCTAAAACAGCACAGACGCAGAGCTTGAAAGCGGCTAAAACGCAGCACAGACGCAGAACTTGAAAGCGGCTACAACACAGACGCAGAGCTTGAAAGCGGCTAAAACGCAGCACAGACGCAGTCAATGCAGAGCTTGAAAGTGGCTAAAACACAGCACAGACGCAGAGCTTGAAAGCGGCTACAACACAGACGCAGAGCTTGAAAGCGGCTAAAACAGCACAGATGCAGAGCTTGAAAGCGGCTAAAACGCAGCACAGACGCAGAGCTTGAAAGCAGCTAAAACAGCACAGACGCAGAGCTTGAAAGCGGCTAAAACACAGACGCAGAGCTTGAAAGTGGCTAAAACAGCACAGACGCAGAGCTTGAAAGCGGCTAAAACAGCACAGACACAGTCAATGCAGAGCTTGAAAGCAGCTAAAACGCAGCACAGACGCAGAGCTTGAAAGCAGCTAAAACAGCACAGACGCAGATCTTGAAAGCGGCTAAAACACAGACGCAGAGCTTGAAAGCGGCTAAAACAGCACAGACGCAGAGCTTGAAAGCGGCTAAAACACAGATTCAGAGCTTGAAAGTGGCTAAAACACAGACGCAGAGCTTGAAAGCGGCTAAAACACAGATGCAGAGCTTGAAAGCAGCTAAAACACAGACACAGAGCTTGAAAGCGGCTAAAACACAGATGCAGACCTTGAAAGTGGCTAAAACACAGACGCAGAGCTTGAAAGCGGCTAAAACAGCACAGACGCAGAGCTTGAAAGCAGCTAAAACAGCACAGACGCAGAGCTTGAAAGCGGCTAAAACACAGATGCAGAGCTTGAAAGTGGCTAAAACAGCACAGACGCAGAGCTTGAAAGCAGCTAAAACAGCACAGACGCAGAGCTTGAAAGCGGCTAAAATGTTGCACAGACGCAGAGCTTGAAAGCGGCTAAAACACAGCACAGACGCAGAGCTTGAAAGCGGCCAAAACACAGCACAGACGCAGAGCTTGAAAGTGGCTAAAACACAGCACAGACGCAGAGCTTGAAAGTGGTTAAAACACAGACGCAGAGCTTGAAAGCGGCTAAAACACAGCACACACGCGGAACTTGAAAGCGGCTACAACACAAACGCAGAGCTTGAAAGCGGCTAAAACAGCACAGACGCAGAGCTTGAAAGCAGCTAAAACGCAGATGCAGAGCTTGAAAGCGGCTAAAAGGCAGCACAGACGCAGAGCTTGAAAGCAGCTAAAACAGCACAGACACAGAGCTTGAAAGCGGCTAAAACACAGACGCAGAGCTTGAAAGCGGCTAAAACAGCACAGACGCAGAGCTTGAAAGCGGCTAAAATGTTGCACAGACGCAGAGCTTGAAAGCGGCTAAAACACAGCACAGACACAGAGCTTGAAAGTGGCTAAAACACAGCACAGACGCAGAGCTTGAAAGTGGTTAAAACACAGACGCAGAGCTTGAAAGAGGCTAAAACAGCACAGACGCAGAGCTTGAAAGTGGCTAAAACACAGCACAGACGCAGAGCTTGAAAGCGGCTACAACACAGACGCAGAGCTTGAAAGCGGCTAAAACAGCACAGACGCACAGCTTGAAAGCAGCTAAAACGCAGATGCAGAGCTTGAAAGCGGCTAAAAGGCAGCACAGACGCAGAGCTTGAAAGCAGCTAAAACAGCACAGACACAGAGCTTGAAAGCGGCTAAAACACAGACGCAGAGCTTGAAAGCGGCTAAAACAGCACAGACACAGTCAATGCAGAGCTTGAAAGCAGCTAAAACGCAGCACAGACGCAGAGCTTGAAAGCAGCTAAAACAGCACAGACGCAGAGCTTGAAAGCGACTAAAACAGCACAGACGCAGAGCTTGAAAGCGGCTAAAACACAGACGCAGAGCTTGAAAGCGGCTAAAACAGCACAGACGCAGAGCTTGAAAGCGGCTAAAACACAGATGCAGAGCTTGAAAGTGGCTAAAACACAGATGCAGAGCTTGAAAGCGGCTAAAACAGCACAGATGCAGAGCTTGAAAGCGGCTTAAACACAGACGCAGAGCTTGAAAGCGGCTAAAATGTTGCACAGACGCAGAGCTTGAAAGCGGCTAAAACACAGCACAGACGCAGAGCTTGAAAGCGGCTAAAACAGCACAGACGCAGAGCTTGAAAGCGGCTAAAACGCAGCACAGACGCAGAGCTTGAAAGCGGCTAAAACACAGATGCAGAGCTTGAAAGCGGCTAAAACAGCACAGACGCAGAGCTTGAAAGCGGCTAAAACAGCACAGACACAGTCAATGCAGAGCTTGAAAGCAGCTAAAACGCAGCACAGACGCAGAGCTTGAAAGCAGCTAAAACAGCACAGACGCAGAGCTTGAAAGCGGCTAAAACAGCACAGACGCAGAGCTTGAAAGCGGCTAAAACACAGACGCAGAGCTTGAAAGCGGCTAAAACAGCACAGACGCAGAGCTTGAAAGCGGCTAAAACACAGACGCAGAGCTTGAAAGTGGCTAAAACACAGACGCAGAGCTTGAAAGCGGCTAAAACAGCACAGATGCAGAGCTTGAAAGCGGCTTAAACACAGACGCAGAGCTTGAAAGCGGCTAAAAGGCAGCACAGACGCAGAGCTTGAAAGTGGCTAAAACACAGCACAGACGCAGAGCTTGAAAGTGGTTAAAACACAGACGCAGAGCTTGAAAGCGGCTAAAACAGCACAGACGCAGAGCTTGAAAGTGGCTAAAACACAGCACAGACGCAGAGCTTGAAAGTGGTTAAAACACAGATGCAGAGCTTGAAAGCGGCTAAAACACAGATGCAGAGCTTGAAAGTGGCTGAAACACAGACGCAGAGCTTGAAAGCGGCTAAAACACAGACGCAGAGCTTGAAAGCGGCTAAAACACAGACGCAGAGCTTGAAAGCGGCTAAAACAGCACAGACGCAGAGCTTGAAAGCGGCTAAAACACAGACGCAGAGCTTGAAAGTGGCTAAAAAAGCACAGACGCAGAGCTTGAAAGCGGCTAAAACACAGATGCAGAGCTTGAAAGAGGCTAAAACAGCACAGACGCAGAGTTTGAAAGCGGCTAAAACACAGCACAGACGCAGAGCTTGAAAGCGGCTAAAACAGCACAGACGCAGAGCTTGAAAGCGGCTAAAACACAGACAGTCACAGTCGACACAGATCTTGAATGTGGCTAAAACACAGTAGACGCAGTCAGTGCAGAGCTTGAAAGCAGCTAAAACACAGCACAGACACAATCGATGCAGAGCCGCGTTGTGCAGCTCAGCTGCACCCGAAACACTACCACTGTGGACTACAACTACAACAAAGCGGCTACAATACAGCAGAGATATAGATGACACAGAAGACAGCTGTGCACAACAGTAAGCTCATGAACCTGTTTTGGTGTAATCTTTCCTCTCTTTCTCTGTCAGGTGACTGTGTATTCATGTGATGGCAAGTGCCCCTCTGCCACCATTTTTAACTTCAACATTAACAGCCACGCCCGTTTCTGTAAGTGCTGCAGGGAGAACGGCCTGCAGAGCCGTGTTGTGCAGCTCTACTGCACCCGTAACGCTACCACTGTGGACTACAACTACCAGGAGCCCCTGGATTGTTCCTGCCAGTGGAACTGAAGAGCCTAGCTCACCTTGCGACGCTACCACATACATGTAAAGTGCTCACCTTTGTGTAAGCACAGCATACACAACGCTTGTTTGTGTGTTAGCTTTAAACACTGGAGTTTGTAGTGTAGCTGTCAGTGACGTTCAGAAAAGCCACCTTCCACCTGTTATGATGTATCATACATCTTGACATAGCTTCTGTGCTGTTTGTACTGTCTGATTATTGTCATTATTCACCATTTTTTACAGTTGTAAAAACCACACATCACACACATTGCTGTTACTAAATTATTTCAATGGTGACATTCCATAGATACAATGTTTGTGTCTGTAACATTTTCTTTAGTCCATTTCCTGGTGGTGTTAACTGAAATAAAGCATAACGTCTCCATTTCTAGTCTCTACATTGCCTTGGCTTCCTTTTCTGTTTTACCTGATTTGAACATGCAGAACCACGCCCACTACTAAAGTCATAATTTCGATTGAGATCTTCTCACAATTTTGGGTCTAGAACAGTGAACTGTGCTGGACTGACTCATGGTGGAGGTTTCAGCCTCAGACACGTGGAAAAGACAAGGTCCACCCCTCTACCACCAGGGCTCATCCTCCTCCCACCTGAAAACAGAAAATAGGACAAGTTGGTAAATTCCAGCAGCTGAAGCCCACGTGCTGACTCAGTGTTCTTCTGCTCATCACCGTAATTAAACCCAGCGGGAGGGTGTGTTGGTGTGATATTGAGTGTGTGTGGGGGGTGTGTGTGGTCTGCTCTGTGAAGTCGTGGGGACACGTCCTGATCATTACATCCTACCGTTACTTTGAGAGCTCTGGCTTCTGACTCCCAGCATCCAGTTGGGACTGATTAAAACCCCCAGCATGCTGCTTGAGAGGTCTGGAGACCCATCATGCGCTGATTCAGGTAAGGTCTGAATCTGGTGTGTGCACCTGAGTATCCAGGGTAAAAAACGCGTGTGTGTGTGTGAGAGAGAACTTTTAAACTTTCATACCTGCAGCCTCACCTGGACGGTTGCCTGGCAACCTCCCACTGCTTCAGCAGCTCCGGTTACTGACCCGTTTCTCAGGTTCCTCTGACCATGCTGGACGTGTGTGTGTATGAGCACCTCGAACTGGGGGATTCAGGGAGTAAAAATGCATCACATCATTATTCAGCGAGTGTGATACCAGGTAATGCAGACAAGGCCGGGGCCAAACTTCAGCGTACAGTCAGCATCACACACACCCCGTCCATTTAGCAGGTGTCAGGTGCTGGGCTGTCTGTGTGTGTGTGTGTGTGTACCTGGGTTTCCTTTAGAGGCTCATTCAGGTTTAATGAGTCTCCGCCTCAGCGCTGCAACTCATCAGTGCTGTTCTACCTGTCCTCGCACACAGACACGTCTCCATCATGTCGTCCAGCCGGCCTCTGCTGCTGCCGCTGTGCTGGCTGCTGTCCTGTGTTCAGGTAAGCCTCACCTGCAACTACGCTGGTAGCTTCACTGCTGCTTGAATAAAGAGGCGCGCATGAGAAGGTCCTTGCTGAGGTTGAGCGTGACAGGTCTCTGTGAAATGTTAGTGTGGGTCAGTAAAGGAAATAGAAATTCAGTCCTGACGTGGGATCAGTTGTATAAACATCTGTAAACATCATGTAAGTGTTAGAAGTGAATGAGGGGTCATGTGATGTGTTCCACAGTTTCCACATGTCCTCCTGAGTCATTCTTCTGTCTGACATTCATTGTAATGATGTTTGTGTGTGTGTGTTCTCCAGGCCCAGGTCCCAAGTCTGACCCCTGGACCCCTGTACTCCATCACAATCAGTGTTTCCTCCATCTCTGCCCGGAGTTCTCCAATCAGTCGTACCATCACAAACTTCACCGGTAGTGTGTGTGTGTGTGTGTGTGTGTGTGTATGAAATAGTGACCAGTGCTCCAGTTTCATACCACTGGGTCCAGGCCGCTGCCGCGCTGCATTATTCATCTCTGATGTGCGATTTGGCCACAATGGGGTGATATCGGGTGCGCGGTGCTGTGAATGGCCACTCATCCCTCACATTGGAGAAGAATACGGGTCACTGTGCCGGCCAGCATGTCAGACCCCGCCCACATTACATCCAGTTGTCTGAAGAACTAGAACACACCCTTCTGTCTCCTCTGAGGACGTGGTGTACAAGGTCTTCCAACACCATGTGTTAGGAAATGCAGTGTCATCATGATCATGAAGTCACCTGCCCTCAACTCCCCAAAGAGTTCTGCTCAGCCCTCCACTGTGTGTGTGTGTTTGTGTGTGTTGGGGTGCTCAGATTGTGTTTGATCCAAGGGCATGATTGTGCTATTAGAACATTCCAGAACAAGTGATAGTTAAGTATGGTTTCTAACATTTGTGTGTGTGTGTGTATGTGCAGCACCTGCTGCTCCAACAGATCTGGAAGGTGAGAAGGTGGGGTCTAATGGAATCCTGCTGTCATGGAAAGATCCACATGATGAATCCATTCAGTCATATGTGATCCAGTATAAGGAGGTGTGTCCCCATCCAGACCCCGGATTCACTGAGATCAGCAGGAGTCTAGATATCCCCGAATTCCTACTGAACACCCTCACACCTGGATCCACCTACAACATCAAGGTAACACAAAAGCATCCAGCTCAGACCTTCCTCTCCTTGCGTTGGTGCCGGATTTCTGAATCTGTCGTATATGAAGGATATGTATTCTGTGGGACCGTTGCTCAGGTGTCTTCACAATGTAAAAGAATGAAAACGATGGTTTTCAGCGGAACTTCTGACCCCCCAACATGTTCTGTTGTGCCGTTAGCAGGACTCATATTGTGCACATGCAAACACAGGAGGGAAAGTTGCCAGTGAGGGTTAATAATGAATCAGTCTGGATTATTGATGAGTTGGAGAGAGATTAGTGCATCACCACCGATCAGCTGTGTATCCGAGCGCCTTGTATTGTGCCCCCTGCAGGTTGTTCTGGGTTCTGCCTCTCATTTCTCACTTCTGTCATTTCCTTCTTCTCGTGTGTGTGCTTGTTCTCTGTTTGGTTTGATGTTGATGTTGATTTTTACACAATTTGTGTAGGTTGGGTCTGAGAACCAAAATGGAATCAGATCATTCAGCAAATCGCTCTACATCAAGACCTCCGAGGCCCGTGGGTATCTGTGTGTGCACCTGTATAGCCCCAGTTTTTAATTTTTACTGCTTTCTGATCATTAGCCACACCACTCATGTCACTTATATCTGTGTGTGTGTGTGTGTGTGTGTGTGTGTGTGTGCGCAGCTCCTGGTCTGGTCACTAACCTGACGGCTGTAGCGGAGAACCACACCTTTGTGAAGGTGAGGTGGTTCCTGCCGGTGAAGATTAACGGCCTCATCACTAAATTTGCTGTGAAGGCGAAACACGCCCGTACCGGCCTGACCGTACAGACGCTGGAGGTCAACGCGGTGGACATCATGACGGGGGCGCTGCCGCACTGCAACGTAATGTTTTTCTGTGTTTCGGCGTGTGTGTTTTGTGTAGTAGGTTGTGTGTGTGTGTGTGTGTATTTCTGTAGTAGGTTGTGTGTTTGGTCGTGTGTGAATTTCTGTAGTAGGTTGTTTGTATGTTTTGGTGTGTTTGGTTGTGTGTATTATGTAGTACGTTGTGTGTTTGGTTGTTTGTTTTGTGTAGTAGGTTGTGTGTATGTTTTTTTGTCTTTGGTCGGATGTTTTTTGTGTAGTAGGTTGTGTGTGTGTGTGTATTTCTGTAGTAGGTTGTGTGTATGTTTTTGTGTGTTTGGTTGTGTGTTTTATGTAGTACGTTGTGTGTTTGGTTATGTTTGTTTTGTGTAGTAGGTTGTGTGTATGTTTTTGTGTCTTTGGTCGTATGTTTTTTGTGTAGTAGGTTGTGTGTGTGTATTTCTGTAGTTGTTGTGCGTACGTTCATAGTGTCTGTCTTTCTGTAGTATGTGTGTGTTTTGTGTAGTAGCTTGTGTGTATGTTTTGGTGTGTTTGGTTGTGTGTATTATGTAGTACGTTGTGTGTTTGGTTGTTTGTTTTGTGTAGTAGGTTGTGTGTATGTTTTTTTGTCTTTGGTCGGATGTTTTTTGTGTAGTAGGTTGTGTGTGTGTGTATTTCTGTAGTAGGTTGTGTGTATGTTTTTGTGTGTTTGGTTGTGTGATTTATGTAGTACGTTGTGTGTTTGGTTATGTTTGTTTTGTGTAGTAGGTTGTGTGTATGTTTTTGTGTCTTTGGTCGTATGTTTTTTGTGTAGTAGGTTGTGTGTGTGTATTTCTGTAGTTGTTGTGCGTACGTTCATAGTGTCTGTCTTTCTGTAGTATGTGTGTGTTTTGTGTAGTAGCTTGTGTGTATGTTTTTGTTTGTTTGGTTGTGTGTTTTATGTAGTACGTTGTGTGTTTGGTTGTGTGTGTTTTGTGTAGTAGGTTGTGTGTATGTTTTTGTGTCTTTGGGCGTGTGTTTTTTGTGTAGTAGGTTGTGTGTGTGTGTGTATTTCTGTTGTAGGTTGTGTGTATGTTTTAGTGTGTTTGGTTGTGTGTTTTATGCAGTACGTTGTGTGTTTGGTTGTGTGTGTTTTGTGTAGTAGGTTGTGTGTATGTTTTTGTGTCTTTGGTCATATGTTTTTAGTGTAGTAGGTTGTGTGTGTGTATTTCTGTAGTTGTTGTGCGTACGTTCATAGTGTCTGTATTTCTGTAGTACGTGTGTGTTTTGTGTAGTAGCTTGTGTCTATGTTTTTGTTTGTTTGGTTGTGTGTTTTGTGCAGTACGTTGTGTGTTTGGTCGTATGCTTTTTGTGTAGTAGGTTGTGTGTGTGTATTTCTGTAGTTGTTGTGCGTACGTTCATAGTGTCTGTATTTCTGTAGTACGTGTGTGTTTTGTGTAGTAGGTTGTGTGTATGTTTTTGTTTGTTTGGTTGTGTGTTTTATGTTGTACGTTGTGCGTATATTAATTAAGTGTGTATTTCTGTAGTACGTTGTGAGTGTGTGTATTTTTGTAGTAGGTTGTGTGTATATTTTTGTGTGTTTGGTTGTGTTTTATGTACAAACCGGATTCCAAAAAAAGTTGTGAAAAAAGAACTGAATGCAGTGATGTGGAGGTGCCAACTTGTAATATTTTATTTCAACTGAGAAAATGTATCGTTTTAAGTGAAAAATATGTTGATTCAGAATTTCATGGGACAAGGCCATGTCCACCACTGTGTGGCATCTCCCCTTCTTCTTCCAACACTCAACAGACGTCTGGGGGCCGAGGAGAACTAGGAATGTTCTCCCATTCTTGTCTAATACAGGCCTCTAACTGTTCAATCGTCTTGGGTCGTCTGATGCAGAATGTGGTCTGGCGTTATCTTCCCTGAAAGCATCTGTTGTTCTAGAACCTGAATATATTTTTCTGCATTGATTGGTGCCTTTCCAGACATGCAAGCTGCCCATGACACCCCCATACCACCAGAGATGCAGGCTTCTGAACTGAGCGTTGATAACAACTGATAACAACATGGCGTCCCACATTTCCAAAAAGAACTTGGAATCGTGACTCGTCTGACCACAGAACAGTCTTCCATTTTGCCACCCTCCATTTTAAGTGTTCACATTTACATTTACATTTACAGCATTTATCAGACGCCCTTATCCAGAGCGACTTACAACCAGTAGTTACAGGGGACAGTCCCCCTGGAGCAACTTAGGGTTAAGTGTCTTGCTCAGGGACACAATGGTAGTGAGCGGGATTTGATGATCATCTACCCATCTTGGCTTCTGAGAGACGCTGCCACTCCGAGAAGCTCTTTTTATAGCCAATCATGTTGCCAATTGACCTAATTCGTGTTAATTGGTCTTCCAGCTCTTCGTTATGCTCAAATGTACCTTTTCCAGCCTCTTATTGTCCCAACCTTTAGGGACTTGTTGATACCGTGAAATTTTGAATCAACATATTTTTACTTTAAAATGACAAATTTAAACATTTGATCTGTCATCTATGTTCTATTACAAATAAAATATTGACATTTGCCATCTCCACATCACTGCATTCAGTTTAGTGTCCCAACTTTTTTGGAATGCAGTTTGTAGTACGTTTTGCGTATGTTGTGTAAGTGTGTATTTCTGTAGTAGGTTGTGTGCGTGAGTGTATTTCAATAGTAGGTTGTGTGTTTGGTTGTGTGTGTACGTGTGTGTATTTCTGTAATAGGTTGTGTCTTTGGGCGTATGTTTTTTTGTGTAGTAGGTTGTGTGTATGTTTTTGTGTCTTTGGTTGTATGTTATTTGTGTAGTAGGTTGTGCGTATGTTGATTAAGTGTGTATTTCTGTAGTAGGTTGTGTGTTTGGTTGTGTGTGTACGTGTGTACATTTCTTTAATAGGTTGTGTCTTTGGTCGTATGTTTTTTGTGTAGTAGGTTGTGCGTATGTTGATTGTGTGTGTGTGTTTTTGTAGGACGCTGCTGACATCTTGTCTCGTGGAACCCCCAGTCCATCTGAAGCGTTCCTGCTGACCTCGTCCTCGTTGCCCACGGTTACTCTGTCGGCCGCGCCCCCCGCCTCCTCCTGGAGTGTACCCATCAGCGTGGGCATGTCCAAGCTCCACCCCTACACTGCATACGTGTTTGAAGTCTCCGCCTTTACCAGGGTTGGGGAGGGGCAAATTGCCAGCACTATGGTCCGAATGCCTGAATCAGGTAAACAGACAGGTGGACAGACAGGCAGATGGACACACAGACAGGCAGATGGACAATCAGACAGACAGGCAGATGGATAGGCAGGCAGACAGACACACAGACAGGCAGATGGACAATCAGACAGACAGGCAGATGGACAGACAGGCAGATTGACAATCAGACAGACAGGCAGATGGACAGACAGGCAGACGGACAATCAGACAGACAAGAAGATGGACAGACAGGCAGGCAGACAGACACACAGACAGGCAGACAGACAGGCAGATGGACAATCAGACAGACAGATGGACAATCAGACAGATAGGCAGATGGACAGACAGGCAGACGGACAATCAGACAGACAAGAAGATGGACAGACAGACAGGCAGATGGACAGACAGGCAGATGGACAATCAGACAGACAAGAAGATGGACAGACAGGCAGGCAGACAGATGGACAATCAGACAGACAGGCAGATGGACAGACAGGCAGATGGACAATCAGACAGACAGGCAGATGGACAGACAGGCAGACGGACAATCAGACAGACAAGAAGATGGACAGACAGGCAGGCAGACAGATGGACAATCAGACAGATAGGCAGATGGACAGACAGGCAGACGGACAATCAGACAGACAAGAAGATGGACAGGCAGGCAGACAGACAGAGAGACAAGCAGACGGACAGTTGGACAGACAGACCTCTTTGTGAAAACCAGTTGCTGCTCTCAGCTCTGGTTCTGGTTCTCACAGTGGTCTAGTTTCAGCGCTGCTGTAACAGAAGCTCTGATTGGCTGAGATAACAGCCTGCTGTCTGTAATCCGGCCTCCGGGTGGGGCGGAGTGTTCAGGACGGGGACCAGTAATTACATTAACACATTTCCATCACCTCATGTCCTCCTGCAGCTCCCGAAGACCCACCTCAGAACCTGTCTGTGTGGAACATCAGCTCACAGTCTTTCTCTGTGTCCTGGGATTCACCCACCATCATTACCGGGCGTTTTACCTACGTTCTCACACTGTACAGCCCAACAGGTGCGCACATACACACAATATACACACAATATACACACAATATACAGCGTGAGTGTTGCCAGACTGTCCATCACTCCGGTCTCACGTTCAAACGTTACTACAAAATCCTGTTATTGACCTATAAAGCACTACATGACCTTGCACTGCAGTTCTATACGGTGATTTAAAAAAAGAGTGTGTGTGTTGTATAGTGTGTTGTATGAAGTTCCAGTACTCGGTGCTCTCGCCGTACACTCGCTACCTTGTGTGTTAGTTGTACAACATGCTGTGTGTGTGTTGTATAGTGTGTTGTGTGTGTGTTTCTAGGTTTTCTCTATGAGAACAGCACGGTTGATATGAAGTTCCAGTACTCGGTGCTCTCGCCGTACACTCGCTACCTTGTGTGTTAGTTGTACAACATGCTGTGTGTGTGTTGTATAGTGTGTTGTGTGTGTGTTTCTAGGTTTTCTCTATGAGAACAGCACGGTTGATATGAAGTTCCAGTACTCGGTGCTCTCGGCCGTACACTCGCTACCTTGTGTGTTAGTTGTACAACATGCTGTGTGTGTGTTGTATAGTGTGTTGTGTGTGTGTTTCTAGGTTTCTCTATGAGAACAGCACGGTTGATATGAAGTTCCAGTACTTCGGTGCTCTCGCCGTACACTCGCTACCCTTGTGTGTTAGTTGTACAACATGCTGTGTGTGTGTTGTATAGTGTGTTGTGTGTGTGTTTCTAGGTTTTTCTCTATGAGAACAGCACGGTTGATATGAAGTTCCAGTACTCGGTGCTCTCGCCGTACACTCGCTACCTTGTGTGTTAGTTGTACAACATGCTGTGTGTGTGTTGTATAGTGTGTTGTGTGTGTGTTTCTAGGTTTTCTCTATGAGAACAGCACGGTTGATATGAAGTTCCAGTACTCGGTGCTCTCGCCGTACACTCGCTACCTTGTGTGTTAGTTGTACAACATGCTGTGTGTGTGTGTGTATAGTGTGTTGTGTGTGTGTTTCTAGGTTTTCTCTATGAGAACAGCACGGTTGATATGAAGTTCCAGTACTCGGTGCTCTCGCCGTACACTCGCTACCCTTGTGTGTTAGTTGTACAACATGCTGTGTGTGTGTTGTATAGTGTGTTGTGTGTGTGTTTCTAGGTTTTCTCTATGAGAACAGCACGGTTGATATGAAGTTCCAGTACTCGGTGCTCTCGCCGTACACTCGCTACCTTGTGTGTTAGTTGTACAACATGCTGTGTGTGTGTTGTATAGTGTGTTGTGGTGTGTGTTTCTAGTTTTCTCTATGAGAACAGCACGGTTGATATGAAGTTCCAGTACTCGGTGCTCTCGCCGTACACTCGCTACCTTGTGTGTTAGTTGTACACATGCTGTGTGTGTGTTGTATAGTGGTGTTGTGTGTGTGTTTCTAGGTTTTCTCTATGAGAACAGCACGGTTTGATATGAAGTTCCAGTACTCGGTGCTCTCGCCGTACACTCGCTACCACCAGTTGTTGTTAGTTGTACAACAATGCTTGTGGTGTGTTGTATAGTGTGTTGTGTGTGTGTGTGTTCCAGTACTCGGTGCTCTCGCCGTACACTCGCTACCTTGTGGTTAGTTCTTACCACATGCTGTGTGGTGTTGTATAGGTGTGTTGTGGTGTGTGTTTTCTAGGTTTTCTCTATGAGAACAGCACGGTTGATAGAAGTTCCAGTACTCGGTGCTCTCGCCGTTACACTCGCTACGTCGTCTTTGTTCAGGCCAAATCCGCCGGGGCCACGGGGCCACCAGCAGAGATGAGCATCCTTACTGGATCTGAGGGTGTGTAGTATGTTGTGTTAATATAACACGTTTTGTGTGCTTATTTCTTTATTTCATCCACTTGCCTACGTGTGTGTGTTTTGTTGACATATATTGTATATATTGTGTGTGTGTGTGTGTGTGTGTTCAGCACCCAGTGCAGTGTCGAGGTTGTGGGCGGAGGCTTTAGACTCCACATCTGTCCGTCTGTCTTGGAAAATTCCCACTCAGCCAAACGGACCAATCACGCGCTACCGCATACGCGTGCTAGTGGAGCAGACGGTTGTTCAGGATATTGTGCTGCGAGGGTTGCATGAGGTAACACATAACACACTCAACACACAACAAAGTGACACATACAGACATACAAACTTTTATTTGCACTTCAGGCCTTAACACCCGCCTACAACGAGTCCCAAGCGCTTCGCCGCCGCGAGAGGTCAGCTGGTGTCACTATGGTGACCGCACCGTCAGGCTTCACGCTCACATCAGCAGCACAGAACACCGATGAACCCACAGACACGCGCTCAACTGCGACCTCTGACCTCGCCCTTACCCCTTCCGCTCCCCCAACACTGGCCCCTTGGCTCCTCGTTAGCGGCACAGATGCCACGACGACCAACACGGACGTCCCACCGCTGGCATCAGCCACCGACTTCTCGCTCCCGGTTACCATGGCAACAGTAACCGGCAACATACGGCAGACGCGGGCGGCGACCACGGGTGGAATAGAAGGTACAGCTGGAACACACACGTGCAGGGGTGACGTGTGATGACGGGCAGGAAAGCTGATTGGCTGTGACGTGTGATTGACAGTGCGGCCGGCCAGTGAGAAGGTGGTGCCGCTGTCGGTGAACATGCAGTATGTGGTGCAGAACCTGAGGCCCTTCACCTCCTACAACTTCAGCGTGTCAGCATACACACCTGTAGGGGAGGGGCCAGAAGCACGGACCAGTGTCCAAACCAAAGAGCAGGGTAAACGGCACACTCGCACACAAACACACACCATCTCACACACAGACTCGGGGTGTTGAATGTCTGTTGAACTCCCAGTTCCCAGTTCAGTTCTGGGCGTGTCATATCAGAATCTGAGCTCCACCTCCATCCTGGTATTTTGGGATCCTCCACTCAACCCCAACGGCCAGATAATCCACTACAGCGTCTACAGCCTGAACCTTCACACCCAGCAGAGCCAGCAGTACACCAGTAACACAACCAGTATACAACTTACAGGTAACACACTCACACATACAGCAGTACACCAGTAACACAACCAGTATACAACTTACAGGTAACACACTCACACATACAGCAGTACACCAGTAACACAACCAGTATACAACTCACAGGTAACACACTCACACATACAGCAGTACCCAGTAACACAACCAGTAACAACTTACAGGTAACACACACTCACACATACAGCAGTACACCAGTAACACAACCAGTATACAACTCACAGGTAACACACTCACACATACAGCAGTACACCAGTAACCAACCAGTATACAGCTTACAGGTAACCACACACATACAGCAGTACACCAGTAACACAACCAGTATACAACTTACAGGTACACACACCACACCACACATACAGCAGTACACCAGTAACACAAACCAGTATACAACTTACAGGTAACACACTCACCCTACAGCATACACCAGTAACACAACCAGTATACAACTCACAGGTAACACACTCACACATACAGCAGTACACCAGTAACACAACCAGTATACAGCTTACAGGTAACACACACACATACAGCAGTACACCAGTAACACAACCAGTATACAACTTACAGGTAACACACACACACATACAGCAGTACACCAGTAACACAACCAGTATACAACTTACAGGTAACACACACACACACATACAGCAGTACACCAGTAACACAACCAGTATACAACTTACAGGTAACACACACACACATACAGCAGTACACCAGTAACACAACCAGTATACAACTACAGGTACACACACACACACAATACAGCAGTACACCAGTACACAACCAGTATACAACTTACAGGTAACACACACACACATACAGCAGTACACCAGTAACACAACCAGTATACAGCTTACAGGTAACACACACACACACATACAGAGTACACCAGTAACACAACCAGATACAAGCTTACAGGTAACACACACACATACAGCAGTACACCAGTAACACAACCAGTATACAGCTTACAGGTAACACACCACACATACAGCAGTACACCAGTAACACAACCAGTATACAGCTTACAGGTAACCACCACACATACAGCAGGTACACCAGTAACACAACCAGTATACAACTTACAGGTAACACACACTACAGCAGTACAACCAGTAACACAATCAGTATACAACTTACAGGTAACACACCACACACACACACATACAGCAGTACACCAGTAACACAACCAGTATACAACTTACAGGTAACACACACACACACATACAGCAGTACACCAGTAACACAACCAGTATACAACTTACAGGTAACACACACACATACAGCAGTACACCAGTAACACAACCAGTATACAACTTACAGATAACACACTCACACATACAGCAGTACACCAGTAACACAACCTATACAACTTCAGGTAACTCACTCACACATACAGCAGTACACCAGTAACACAACCAGTATACAACTCACAGGTAACACACACACACACATACAGCAGTACACCAGTAACACAACCAGTATACAACTTACAGGTAACACACTCACACATACAGCAGTACACCAGTACACAACCAGTATACAACTCACAGGTAACACCACACACACACATACAGCAACACCAGTAACACAACCAGCAGCTCACACATACACACATTACACCAGTAACACAACCAGTATACAACTTACAGGTAACACACACACACACATACAGCAGTACACCAGTAACACAACCAGTATACAGCTTACCGGTAACACACACACATACAGCAGTACACCAGTAACACAACCAGTATACAACTTACAGGTAATACACACACATACAGCAGTACACTGGTAATACAAATACCTGTGTGTGTGTGTGTTTGTGTGTGAGTGTAGACCTGGATAAATACACCAGTTAATAACTGCGTGTTTCTGCATCTACGGCTGTGGGAGAGAGCCCTCTGTCTGAAAATGATGACATGTACGTCTTGACACCTGAAGATGGTATGTGTCACACTCACATACACACACGTTGATGATGTTCATGCTGAGGTGACGGTGAACATTCCTGACGCGTCTCTCAGCCCCCGACTCTCCTCCACTGGATGTGACTCTGGTCAACACAACTGCATCTACCGCAACCATCTCCTGGAAGCCACCTGAGAAACCGAATGGCATCATCCGTGTGTATGAAGTCACCTACAGTAACAACTCGTTCCATCAGTGGCAGAACACCTCCAGCCTGAGCGCCACACTCCGCCCCCTGCAGCCGTATACACTCTACAACGTGTGTGTCCGTGCGTATACCCTCCACGGCCACGGCAACCAGAGCTCTGAGCCCCTGCAGGTGATGTCTGGAGAGGACGGTGCGTTCTGTCTTTCGTCAGTACCTGCGTCTGTGTGTGTGTGTTTGTGTGTTTGTGTGTGAGCCCTATGTTTCTGACCTTCCCAGTTCCTGGAAGTGCGCCGTATGCCCTGTCCTACGAGAGTCTGAGCCCCAGCGAGGTCAACGTATCCTGGCTTCCACCCCTCCAGCCCAACGGCCACATCATCTTTTATAGGGTGGAGCTGTGGAACGCCACACACACGCTCAACGTCACCACGCCCACTCCACACACCGTCCTGTCCAACCTGCGCAAGTACGCACAGTACCGCCTCGCGGTGCAGGCGGCCACACGCGCCGGCACAGGAAACCACAGCAGCGACGTCCTCAACATCACCACGCTGGAGGACGGTGAGTGTGAGAGTGGGGTAGGGTGTGTGTGTGTGTGTCTGTGTGTGTGTGTGTGTGTTGACCTCTCCAACCCTTCTCTCCTCCCCTTTTCTCACAGTTCTTCCAATAGGCAACATCTCATTTCCAGGAGGTTTCATTTTCATCATTTATCACTTCCGCTTTTCTAGGTGGAGCTGATGATGATGATGGGGATCATCTTGACTTGTCTGTTTTCGCAGCGTCTTTTCTAAAAGCGTCAGGACCTTTAAGCCCACAGGACACAGGAGCTGCTAACCAAGGAGCTAGTTAACCCACTGTTAACCAATCAGAAATGTGTTTCCATGTGTCAGTACCCAGCTCTCCTCCGCAGTTCCTGCTCGCCAGGAAGTTGTCCGATTCCCAGGTTCTGTTGTCATGGAGGCCGCCACGCGAGGCCAATTCTGACGTCCTGTACTACGTTGTCCAAGTCTGGTGAGGCGTCCCTCAACTCTGTTCCGTCGCTTTTAACCCAGCGTTCTGATTACTTTATTAGTGTGTGTGTGTGTGTGTG
>NW_021629993.1:803208-855708 GCF_900700375.1 Denticeps clupeoides
AAGTGGTCCAGTCCGAAACCTCACTGTCCAGATCTTCAGCTCCACAGTCTTCATAGTCAGCTGGGACCCGCCCCTCCAACCTAATGGGCGGGTTTTCTATGATCTCCGCCTCCAAGAGGCGGGATCAACTCACTGGTCAATGAATCGTACCTCCAACCTCACTGTAACCAAGACAACTACAGACACTGTTTACCTGTTCACCAAGCTGCGCAAGTTCTTCCCCTACATCATCAGTGTAACCCCGGTAACCAAGGCTGGCCCCGCCCTCAACCACACCAGCACGCTGCACGTGAGGACGGACGATGACGGTGTGCGCTCACACACACGCACACACACGGCGCGCACACTGACTACACACAGACTCAAACTGCACCTGTATGTGTGTCCAGTCCCCAGCTCCGCCCCTCTTGCGGGCTCCAGACGGAATGTGTCCTCGTCCTCGGTGTGGGTGGAGTGGTTCCCTCCAGCCGAACCCAACGGCGTGGTGCTGGAGTACGGCGTGGTGCTGAGCGGAGGAGGCCTTTACAACTCCACCCAGACCCCCTACACACAACTCACCCTTACTGACCTCACACCCTACACACCCTACAACCTGTCCATCACCACGGCGACACGCAAAGGCACTGGCCCGGCCCTGCTGCTGATGCTCCACACTGACGAAGCAGGTGGGACACATTTTGTGACTTGTGACCTTGAGACACGGCGCGTCCCGGGGGTGTTGACATGTCTGCGCCGCGCAGGTCCGATGTCCCCGCCACGCTCGCTGCGCATCTTTAACCACACGTCCGACTCGCTGTGGCTTGACTGGGAGCCCAGCGTCCAGCCCAACGGCGCCGTGCAGCACTACGGCTTCAGGATCCTGGAGCTCAGCGCCCACACGCTCTCCTACCAGGTACGGCGCTGTGTGTGTTTTACTTGGAGGGATGTGTCGTGTGACCCTCCCCTTTTTCCCAGAATTCCTCTGGCCCAGCGACTCAGGCACAGCTGAGTGGCTTTAAGCCCAACAGTGTGTATGAGATCAGCGTGTGTAGCTACACCAGGGCTGGAAACGGAGACCAGTACAGTGTCCCAGTGATGTTCGCCACCAATGAGTCAGGTACACACACACACCCCACACACACACACACACACCCACACACACACACACACACACACACACCCTGCCCATGATACACACACACACACACCCATACACACACACACCCACACACACACCCTGCCCATGATACACCCACACACACACACACACACACACCCTGCCCATGATACACACACACGCACACACACACCCACACACACACACCCTGCCCATGGTACACACACACACACACACACCCATACACACACACACCCACACACACACCCTGCCCATGATACACACACACACACACACACACACACACACACCCTGCCCATGATACACACACACGCACACACACACCCACACACACACACCCTGCCCATGATACACACACACACACACACACACCCATACACACACACACCCACACACACACCCTGCCCATGATACACCCACACCCACACACACGCACACACACACACACACACACCCTGCCCATGATACACACACACGCACACACACACCCACACACACACACCCTGCCCATGATACACACACACACACACACACCCATACACACACACACCCACACACACACCCTGCCCATGATACACCCACACCCACACACACACACACACACACACACACCCTGCCCATGATACACACACACGCACACACACACCCACACACACACACCCTGCCCATGATACACACACACACACACACACCCATACACACACACACACACCCACACACACACCCTGCCCATGATACACCCACACACACACACACACACACACACACCATGCCCATGATACACACAAGCCTCTTTCTGAGCCTGAGTGCTGTGTGTGTGGGGACCACAGTGTCCGACTCCGTGAGGAACCTCTCATGCTGGGGACAGAGCTGGGACTCTGTGACGCTGGCGTGGGAGCCTCCAGCCAGCCCGAACGGAGAGATCGTGCTCTACATGGTCCAGTCGGGGGACAGGGTGGAGGACGTGGACCCGTTCTCCCAGACACACACACTCGGCGGCCTGGTCCCGGACGCGACCTACACGGTCACCGTGAGCCCGGTCAACTCGGCCGGCGTGGGAGAGGAGCGCAACTGCACAGCTCACACGCTTCCAGAGACAGGTACACACCGCGTGTGCGTCTGTGTGTGTGTTCCGTGTCAACATGTCCGTCTGACCCTGTCCACAGTCCCCGGTCCTCCAGACGCCCTGCTGGTGTTGGCGGTGAAGCCCACCTCGGTGACGCTGCAGTGGAGGGTCCCGCTGCGGTTGCCGGGGCTGCTGAGGAGCTACCAGGTGGAGGTCCAGCGCCTCCAGCAGGGTTGTGAGGTGGAGCAGGAGACCCCGCCCGCCATCTCCTGTGTGGACGATCGGGGGACGCTGAGGGTCAACGTGACTGGAGCAGCAGAGACTGTGACGCTGCCGTCACTGCAGAAATACAGAGCGTACCGGTTCAGAGTGGCGGCACACACCAGCGCCGGGGCCGGGGAGTTCACAGCATGGGTGTACACACACACACTCACAGGAGGTAACACACACACACCCACACATCAGTTCACAACACACACACACCCACATTTACATTTACAGCATTCACCAGACGCCCTTATCCAGAGGGACTTACAATCAGTAGTTACAGGGACAGTCCCCTCCTGGAGACACTCAGGGTTAAGTGTCTTGCTCAGGGACACGATGGTAGTAAGTGGGGTTTGAACCTGGGTCTTCTGGTCCACAGGCGAGTGTGTTACCTGCTAAGCTACTAGCACCCACCACTGCTTCTCATGTTCTCACAACAGACCCAGAAGCTCCACCCAACACCGTCACTGTGGTGCCATCTTCCTCTGGACTTCGGATCCAGTGGGAACCACCGACTGTAATAACAGGCCCCACACACTACATCATACACATCAACACGGTGAGACACACACACACACACACACGCACACTACATCATACACATCAACACGGTGAGACACACACACACACACACACACACACTACATCATACACATCAACACGGTGAGACACACACACACACACACACACACACTACATCATACACATCAACACGGTGAGACACACACACACACACACACACACACTACATCATACACATCAACACGGTGAGACACACACACACACACACACACACTACATCATACACATCAACACGGTGAGACACACACACACACACACACACACACTACATCATACACATCAACACGGTGAGACACACACACACACACACACACACTACATCATACACATCAACACGGTGAGACACACACACACACACACACACACTACATCATACACATCAACACGGTGAGACACACACACACACACATACACTACATCATACACATCAACACGGTGAGACACACACACACACACACACACACACACTACATCATACACATCAACACGGTGAGACACACACACACACACACACACACACTACATCATACACATCAACACGGTGAGACACACACACACACACACACACTACATCATACACATCAACACGGTGAGACACACACACACACACACACACTACATCATACACATCAACACGGTGAGACACACACACACACACACACTACATCATACACATCAACACGGTGAGACACACACACACACACACACACACTACATCATACACATCAACACGGTGAGACACACACACACACACACACTACATCATACACATCAACACGGTGAGACACACACACACACACACACACACACACACTACATCATACACATCAACACGGTGAGACACACACACACACACACACACACACACACACACTACATCATACACATCAACACGGTGAGACACACACACACACACTACATCATACACATCAACACGGTGAGACACACACACACACACACACTACATCATACACATCAACACGGTGAGACACACACACACACACACACACACACTACATCATACACATCAACACGGTGAGACACACACACACACACACACACACTACATCATACACATCAACACGGTGAGACACACACACATACACACACACTACATCATACACATCAACACGGTGAGACACACACACACACACACACACTACATCATACACATCAACACGGTGAGACACACACACACACACACACACACTACATCATACACATCAACACGGTGAGACACACACACACACACACACACTACATCATACACATCAACACGGGTGAGACACACACACACACACACTACATCATACACATCAACACGGTGAGACACACACACACACACACACACACTACATCATACACATCAACACGGTGAGACACCACACACACACACACACACTACATCATACACATCAACACGGTGAGACACACACACACACACACACACACACACACTACATCATACACATCAACACGGTGAGACACACACACACACACTACATCATACACATCAACACGGTGAGACACACACACACACACATACACTACATCATACACATCAACACGGTGAGACACACACACACACACACACACACACACACTACATCATACACATCAACACGGTGAGACACACACACACACACACACACACACACACTACATCATACACATCAACACGGTGAGACACACACACACACACACACACACTACATCATACACATCAACACGGTGAGACACACACACACACACACACTACATCATACACATCAACACGGTGAGACACACACACACACACACACACACACACTACATCATACACATCAACACGGTCAGCATTACACACACACACTCTTCCACACATAACCACAGTTGGTGTCGTTGTGCAGACGGACGGCTCCGGTTACAGTCGGGTGGTGGTGCGGTGGGCGGAGGAAGTCCGGACGGTGGTTGTGGGAAACCTGAGCGCCTTCACCATGTACTCCGTTACCGTGACAGCATTCACAGGAGACAAGGAGAGCGCACTGAGAGATGGCAAAACCTCTGAAGCTGTACTGATACGCACCCTGGAGGAGGGTACAATCACACACCTGCATGCAAAACACACACACACACACACACACACACACACACCATGCGTGACTCCTGTAACTTTACTTTTCAGAGCCGAAGGACCCTCCTAAGAATCTGACGCTGACTATGCTGCCGGAGGAGGTGACCAGGGTTCTGGTGACGTTCTCTCCTCCAGAGGAACCCAACGGGAACATTAGTGCTTATTATGTGTCAGTGTTCCGCAATGGACAGCTGCAGTTCAGCATCAGTCAGCTCGAGATCATCACACACCCCAACAAGAGCCTGAGTGCCGTCATTGGGGGCCTGAAGGGGGGATTTAACTACAGTATAAAGGTGAAGACGGCATGAAGCGCCACAACTGCAGCAGGAAATGTGGAAAGGAAATGTCAAAAGATGTTTCATACGTCCCTCTTATGCATGCTGCAGATTGCAGCGGTGAATGGAGCCGGTTTTGGACCCAGTTCAGAAGTGCAGCTTACCACAGGAATAAAAGGTATGGACACACACATACACACACACACACATGCAGTTCAGGGGTCTGAGCCTGGATTGCTTGGTTTCAGCCCCTCGGAAACCCACACACAGACCCCAGCCAGTTCTGGATCGAAGAGGCTCCATCGTGGCCACTTCCAGGAGCATCACGATCCACATGCCTGTGTGTTTCTTTAATGATGATAACGGGCCCATCCAGACCATACAGGTCATCGTTTCAGAGCCTGCAGGTACCTCCTCACAACCCTCACACAATCCTTACACAACCCCAGCACAATCCTCATTCAATGGGCAAGTAACACTCACATTACCTCCACACAACCTGTAAAAAACCTTCACACAACGCTTTCAAAATGCTCCACTGTTATAGCGCCCCCTGCAGACTAATCATGCTGCTGTCATTATAGCATTTTAGAAGCACCTGCAGGGTTACTATGATGGAACTATGTATATGTGTGTGTGTGTGTGTGTGTGTGTGTTTTAGTAATGCACTACAGTAACCTGAGCTCCTGGAGGAGTGTGTTTCAGCAGCAGCCAGCGCCATATCTGACAGATGTCGGATTTGCCAAACCTTCATGTGTTGAGCATGAGGCGGGGCAAGCATTAACCCCGCCCACACGCACACGCCTGTCCGACCTCAACACCAACACGTACGTCATTGGAACCGAGGATGGCTGCCTGAGTGACAAGGCTGAGCCACTCTGCAACGGACCCCTCAAACCCAAAACACACTACGTGTAAGTCTATCACACACACACAAACACACACGCGTACACACGCACACACACGGCCTCGTTTGAAGTTGTACACCTGACGGCTTTTCTATTCTCAGCTTTAAATTTCGCGCTACCAACATCCTGGGCCAGTTCACCGACTCGGAATATTCTGAACGAGTGCGGACTGCAGGTACCGCCCACCGCGGAACAGAATAGAATCAAACTGAACCGGATAGAAATATTTCTCTGTCTTGCAGATGACCAGGTGTTGACTCGTGATGAACAGATCATCCTGGGGGTGCTTCTGTCCTTCTTTCTGGCTCTGCTGCTCTTTGTGATCATCTACATGTCTGTACGGTGCGTCTGTTGTCATGGTGATACGAGTAGAATTGCTCTGTTGTCATGGTGATTTGTTGAGGTGTGTTCGTGCTTTCGTTTGAGGAGCTCCGCCCCCTGAAGAGTGTCATTCTCCTTGTCCAATCACAGGATGAGACAGCGGCAGAAGGAGGGTGGGACCTACTCGCCTCGGGAGGCAGAGATCATTGACACCAAGTTTAAACTGGACCAGCTGGTCGCCGTGGCCGACCTGGAGCTGAAAGAGGAGAAAATCAGTCGGTGAGAATGACCTTTCACCTCAACCTTTCCACCTGACCTTCACGAAAGCAAACGGCATGATTATTTTCTACGACCTTCATCACCAACCAAAAGTTTACGTTGGTGGCCATGAAAGTTCAGTCATTTTGTTTCTTTTCTGGGGTCGAATGAATCGTTTCTCAGTAATGATTTTTGGATTTGACAAGGTCGGTTATCATGGTGTAGCTCCTCTGTGTAGAATTAAAATCAGACCAGTGTTAAGTCCAGGTGAACTATTTTTACACAATTCTACATTAGTTATTGTTTAATGTCTGAAAGAAGATCAAATCCACCACCTTCAGTTGAACGAAACTTTATTAGGATGCTGAGGAACCTCCCAGGATCCACCAAGCCTCTCATGAAGTAGAACGTACTGGGATCAGAGAAGGTCCTTTAAAATCATCACATATTACTACATGACTGACTTTTGGTCTTTCAGGATGTTGAAGAGAAATAGTAAGCCAGTGGTGCATTGTGGGTACTAGATCTGTTCTCATGATGCATTGTGGTTATCAGCTCTGAAACGGTAATACAATGTGGTTAATATTATTTATCTGTCCTCAGGTATTCCTCATTTTTCTTTAGACGGAAGGAAATATTTGTCATTCAGTGAGTCGTGTGTGTCTGTGTTCATTGTGTGTGTGTGGGTTGACCGTGTGTTCTGTTGTGTTGTTCGTGTTGATTGTGTGAGTTATGTGTGTGTGAGTTATGTGTGTTGATTGTGTGAGTTGTGTGTGTTGATTGTGAGTTATGTGTGTTGATTGTGTGAGTTGTGTGTGTTGATTGTGAGTTATGTGTGTGTGAGTTGTGTGTGTTGATTGTGTAGTGTATACTGTAGTTCAGGATTTCTCAGTTTACCGGCTTGACTGACCCCTCACTTCTGCCGGTCAACTGATGAAATTCTGTTGGTTTCTGGTTCCTCCCTGACTGGAATTAGAAACTGGATAAACTGGATTATAAACTGGTTTGAATAACTGGATTATAAACTGGTTTGATAAACTGGATTTATAAACTGGTTTGATGAACTGGATTATAAACTGGTTTGAATAACTGGATTATAAACTGGTTTGATAAACTGGATTTATAAACTGGTTTGATAAACTGGATTTATAAACTGGTTTGATGAACTGGATTATAAACTGGTTTTGAATAACTGGATTATAAACTGGTTTGATAAACTGGATTTATAAACTGGTTTTAATAACTGGATTATAAACTGGTTTGAATTACTGGATTTATAAACTGGTTTGAATAACTGGATTATAAACTGGTTTGAATTACTGGATTTATAAACTGGTTTGATGAACTGGATTATAAACTGGTTTGAATAACTGGATTATAAACTGGTTTGATAAACTGGATTATAAACTGGTTTGAATAACTGGATTATAAACTGGTTTGAATTACTGGATTTATAAACTGGTTTGATGAACTGGATTATAAACTGGTTTGAATAACTGGATTATAAACTGGTTTGATAAACTGGATTTATAAACTGGTTTGAATTACTGGATTATAAACTGGTTTGATAAACTGGATTTATAAACTGGTTTGAATAACTGGATTATAAACTGGTTTGATAAACTGGATTTATAACGGTTTGATAAACTGGATTTATAAACTGGTTTGAATTACTGGATTATAAACTGGTTTGAATTACTGGATTATAAACTGGTTTGAATTACTGGATTATAAACTGGTTTGATAAACTGGATTTATAAACTGGTTTGATAAACTGGATTTATAAACTGGTTTGATAAACTGGATTTATAAACTGGTTTGATTAACTGATTGTCCTGTTTTATTTGTTTATTTTTCAGACTCCTCAGTTACAGAAAACCTCTGAAGTACGTGTGTATCTGCAGTGTTCTATATTTATACTGCTTCCTTTCTGTTGGTTGGTAGATTTAGTGGTTGTGTATGTGTGGTGTGTGTGTGTGTGTGTGTGTGTGTATGTGCACATGTGTGTGTGTGTGTGTGTGTGTGTGTGCGTCTGCTCTGGTTTTGTCCTCAGACCTGTGAACAAGAAGTCGTTTCTGCAGCATGTGGAGGACCTCTGCGCCAACGACAACGCCCGCTTCCAGGAGGAGTTCTCCGTGAGTCCCTCTGTCCTGACACCTGATTGGCTGCTCGCCCGCCGTTGGGTGACCTGCTGTTCTCTCATTGGTTAGGAGCTGCCCAAGTTGCTGCAGGATCTGGCAACATCAGATGCTGACCTGCCCTGGAACCGGTCAAAGAACCGTTTCACCAACATCAAGCCCTGTACGACCCCCCCCCCCCCCCACACACACACACACACACACAAACACACACGCACATACTCACACACACACTACACACACACACACACAAACACACACGCACATACTCACACACACACTTACACACACACTCAAACACACACACACCCACCTACACACTCACACCACACACACACTTACACACACACTCACACACACACTACACACACACTCACACACACACACACACACCACACACACTCAAACACACACACATACACACTCAAACACACACACACACACACGCTGCAGGTGCACGTTGACTTGATTTGACGTCTCCGACCCAACAGACAACAACAACAGAGTGAAGCTGCTGTCTGAGCCGGGGATGCCAGGATCCGACTACATCAACGCCAGCTTCGTCTCGGTCTGTCTGTGTGTGTGTGTGCTCACTCTCAGCATATTTGTGTGTGTGTGTGTGTGTTAATTGAATTTCTCTCTGCAGGGCTATTTGTGTCCTAATGAGTTCATCGCCACTCAGGGTCCCCTTCCTGGAACCGTGGCCGACTTCTGGCGGATGATCTGGGAGACCAGAACTAAAACCGTTGCCATGCTCACGCAGTGTTTCGAGAAGGGCCGGGTGTGTGTGTGTGTGTGTGTGAATTTGTGTTTTTTTGGAAATGAAGGACAGTGTTAAATAAGAGTGTGTGTGTGAGACGCAGTTTATTATAATGTCTGGTCATTTGTAGTAACACATTATGAATTAGTTATTGATCAGGACATATCAGGTGTGTGTTTAGTACATTTAACTTCACTTTTCATGTGTGCTACATTATACAACAGATCCGCTGTCATCAGTACTGGCCTGAGGACAATAAGCCAGTGACAGTGTTTGGGGACATTGTCATTACCAAACTTACCGAGGACGTTTACCCTGACTGGACTGTTCGAGCACTGAGAGTAGAGCGGGTAACAGACACACACACTCACACACACACACACACACACATCTGTATATCGTCACAGTAATGGACATTTTTATCACACACAGCATGGAGACTACATGGTGGTGCATCATTTTAACTACACCTCCTGGCCGGAACACGGCGTTCCAGAGTCCAGCACCACCCTCATCCAGTTCGTCAAATCCATCCGCTCCAGCCGCGGACACGACAACACCACCATCGTTGTGCACTGCAGGTGGGCATCAGCAGTGCGTGTGTGTTGTGTGCATTGTGTGTATTTATGTGTCTGTGTGTGTGATCTGCAGTGCCGGTGTGGGCAGGACAGGCGTCTTCATCGCTCTAGATCACCTGATCCAGCACGTGAGGGATCACGACTTTGTGGACATTTATGGTCTGGTGGCGGAGCTGCGCAGTGAGAGGATGTGCATGGTGCAGAACTTGGTGAGGAATCATTTCAGACCTTGATCTTTCATCTGTTCATTTGTGCGCTGCTTAAACAACACAGTGTAACTCAAGTCAATCACACGTCTGTCAAATCAAACTGTCCACTTAGGACGCAACACTGACCGACAATCCCACATGCTGCTGTGCAAATGGAATAGACACCAGGTGGAAATTATAGGCAGTTAGTAAGACGTCCCCAATAAAGGTCCTGCAGGTGGTGACCACAGACCACTTCTGAGTTCCTCTGCTTCTTGGCTGATGTTCTGGTCACTTTTGAATGCTGGCGGTGCTTTCACTCTAGTGGTACGAGCTGTGTCTGTCAGCGTAGTGTCCAGAGCTGGAATCTGGAGATGTTCTGCTGCCTGGAACAGTTCCTGCAAGACGAAGGCATTGATGCTGTGGACTGACCCACACGTTCCCCGGACCTGAATCCAATCGAGCGCATCTGGGACATCATGTCTCGCTCCATCAGCCATATTGCACCACAGACTGTCCAGAAGTTGGTGGATGCTTTAGTCCAGGTCTGGGATTGTGGTTCTCTGGGATCTCTCATCACCTCATCACTGGAGGCCACACTACTGAGCCTCATTTTGACTTGTTTTAAGGACTTTACAGCAGAGTTGGATCCGTCTTTTTCCACTTTAAGTCCAAATCCAGACCTCCATGGGTTGATACATTTGATTTCTATCAATAATTTTGAGTGATTTTTGTTGTCAGCACATTCAACCATGTAAAGAACAAATAATTTTTATTAACAATGGGGTAGTGGGGGACTGCCCCCCACTGATGGATCAGTGGTGGCCTAGCGGTTAAGGAAGCGGCCCCGTAATCAGAAGGTTGCCGGTTCGAATCCCGAGCCGCCAAGGTGCCACCAAGCAAAGCACCGTCCCCACACACTGCTCCCCGGGCGCCTGTCATGGTGCCCACTGTCACCAAGGGTGACGGTTAA
This sequence comes from Denticeps clupeoides, assembly GCF_900700375.1. Lineage (NCBI taxonomy): Eukaryota > Metazoa > Chordata > Actinopteri > Clupeiformes > Denticipitidae > Denticeps > Denticeps clupeoides. Next base: position 814,753 of record NW_021629993.1, read on the forward strand.
ATACAGAGGACATGTTTCACCGTGTGCTGTGCTGCAGTGTCTCACCATGACAATCACGTCACTTTCACTTAATATTTCATTCCTTCAGATCTAGATCTGTTCCCTTTATTTCTTGAGCAGTGGCGGCCTAGCGGTTAAGGAAGCGGCCCCGTAATCAGAAGGTTGTCGGTTCGAATCCCGATCCGCCAAGGTGCCACTGAGCAGATCACCGTCCCCAAACGCTGCTCCCTGGGCGCCTGTCATGGCTGCCCACTGCTCACTCAGGGTGATGGTTAAATGCAGAGGGCAAATTTCACTGTGTGCATCGTGTGCTGTGCTGCTGTGTATCACGTGTGACAATCACTTCACTTTTTTATTTGTGTGTGTGTTTCAGGCTCAGTACATGTTCCTGTATCAGAGTGCTCTGGATCTGTTGACCTGTAAGGGGAACAGTCAGTCCATCTGGTTTGTTAACTACTCCACTCTTGAGAAGATGGATTCATTGGAGGCGATGGAAGGTGAAATACACACACACATAGAGACACACAATTACAGCTGGTATGTTTCTGTCTAAACCTTCTCACCTTCTGTGCTGCAGGTGATGTTGAGCTGGAGTGGGAGGAGACAACTATGTGAAGCCTGTTGCTGAGACCCAGAGGTGGAGTCTCCTGAATATTCTGCGGCCAAAAATACAAAACCCACACTCAGCACACTCAGTGATGACCTTTCACCTTTCATTTCTCTCCCTGTGTCTGTTGTGTAGTTGTAAACTGCTAAGCCAAAGGTGTGTTAAAGGCGTGGCTCGGTGTGTCTCTGTGTCCACATCACTAAAATGATCTTTTTGTCCAGGTATGCACCATTTTTTATTATTGGATGTAAATATGATGTTGTGTCTTCTGAGGGGTCAGTTGAGCTGAAGCTTCATCCAGAACTTCCTCATTACACAACGTCCGGAGAGAGAAGCAGTGATGAACATTCAGGTCACCTGGTGATACAGTGTCATTACATCAACTGTTTTCTATTTAAAGTACAAGGACGTGTTGTCTTCTAAAAACAAGATGTCATTCGTTCTCTTTTCTTACGATGATGACCAGCATCTTCAGTTCAGAGAAGTAAAATGTGAAGAACTTCTGAATTAAAATAAACATTTATTTGGTTTCTGCTTCAGTACCTTTTTCCAGTCTGTAAGAGGGTGACAAGTGGATGTGAAGGGCGTGTCGAGTCCTTTCCGGATTCACCGTGTTTGGTAAATGTCTGTTATGGAGGGAAGAGAGACTCCAATGATCTTCTCAGCTGTCCTCACTATCCGCTGTAGAGTCTTGTGGTCCGATGCGGTGCAGCTCCCAAACCAGACAGTGATGCAGCTGGTCCGAATGCTCTCAATGGTCCCTCTACAGAAGGTGGTGAGGATGGGTGGTGGCATTCAGCATGAACTCACTTTCCAGCTGCTTGGTTCTGGTCTGTAGGAATTTCAAATACCAGCTCAATACATGACGCCACTTACATAAACTCACACAATAAGGACAAGGGACAGCGTTTCATGCTGGTGAACCTGCATGTGAAGTTCTGAACTTCTGATTCAAAGTTCTCATTGCTCTCATAGCAAATGTCCTAATCCTTTCACCTTCACTTCACTAAATGACAGGGCTGAGAAGGTTATCCTATTTAAAATTTATGAAATTACTGTAACTAATTACATTTGATTACTTTTTGATCACTTGTCTGAATAATTTTTTATTATTGGATGTAAATATGATGCTGTGTCTTCTGAGGGGTCAGTTGAGTTCTTGTCTGAATTATGAATGTTAACCATTTAGATATGGTGGACCTTGTCTGTAACAGTACTAAACATTGACTACTGCCCACTCTCTTCAGTACATTCATTAACATCTGTAGCTGTACGTTAATTCTCCAATTTTAACAGACAGCAAGCAGCAAACCTCACAACATTTCTTCTCATGGTTTAACATCTCAAAATTCCACCTGTTGTGTCAGTTAAGAGGTTCTAAATTTCTAGCTGCTCTCCTCCAAAGCTTCACTCTTGACCCTGTTGAACCTGCAGGTGACCAGCAGAGGTCAGCATCATCCCGGTGTTAGAGCTCACGTCCACCTCACCTGATACTCGCAGAAGATTGTAAATCTGTATTGATTCTCTTGTAGACCTTCTTTAAGGAACTGAAGCTGTCCTTGTTTCTGTTGCTTTCTGCTCTCTGCATGTCAGCTGGTGCTGCTGTACGTAGTTCAGGGTGTATAAAGCACAGATGTGACCCCAGTGATGTGGACCAGATCTAAAGCAGCTTTTAACTACCCTCCAAAAATGTTCGCAGAGGCTGTTAGTCACTTTTATGGGATTCCTGGACGAAACCATCCAGATGTGTGCATGGCGTGGTGTCAACCTGCTTCACCAGCCTTCAAACATCCTTATGTGGAGTCAGTGTGGAGAATGGCATGGGTGTGTAGGAACCACAGACTTGCTGCTACCATATAATGCTGTGCTGCTACGGAGAAGAGATGGGCATGTGTAATGGAATGGTTCATTGGAAGATGTTCTCCTGAGGAATCCACTATTCTTATCTCTGTGGAGTGTTTCATCCATGATGTCACTGTCCATGATGAGAGAGTGATGAGGCTCAGCTTCCTTGTTATCACTGCGTTCCATCACTCCACACAATCTCTGCTGGATCTCAGGTGAGGACACAATGCCAGCGCTGTGCCAGGTGTAGATGATCTGTACCCGCAGATAAGTGATGAGGAGCCCAGACTGGAGTCTAGCAGATGGGTGCTGGGTGATGGAGTTGCATCTGCTCCAGGCCAGACCACTTCACTTCTCAGCAATCAGCACAATCTGAGGGGGAATTTCAATATATAACTGTGGTGATGCTCTAATGGTCCAGTAGAAGCTGTTGTAAATTCATTGTGGGGGAAGTGCAGGTCAGAGTCAACCACTGCTTCAGAGAAGAAATATGGAAATCTGAACAACTCCATAGAAGAGGAGAACATGGTGGACCCACACTTATCCAACATCACGCTTACCAAACACAAAAATGCAGAAATACCAAGACAAAACCTGCTAACAGGGACAGTCCCCAATTAAAACCGGACCTTGAAGTGGACAATGACAACTTGAGACATGAAATTAATAACGTGGGACAAGAAACCAACAGCAAACAGGCCAATATCACTGAGGAGAGCTGGCGAAGTGAAGTCCCACATGGACCAGGTAGAGGGATGGGAAAGGAACCACCCTAGAGGCCACCTACAATCTTCTCAGCTGCAGAGGGAGAGGATGGAATCCAGCAGACTCATCGATCCCTGGAGCAGACACCTCGTCCTGGAGCACACTGAGACCGATTATTATCAACTTTCAGGAATTAACACGGTCGGAAGTAAGAGATTTTGGTTGGACTCCAGGACTCTTGGTTTTGCGTCTGAGGCCGTGAAGACACGGCCGGAATATAACAGGATGAAGAGAGAAACCTGAACACGTGGATCTATTGGAGAGATAAAGGAACATCCGCTTGTCACGGAGTGATGCAGAAGTAGGCGGCCTCATCTGCCTGATGCTGCTGGGCGTAACATCTACCCTCTAACTGAAATGTTGATGGGATTTACCATTATTGTGATATGGTTTTTGAGTTGGTGTAGGAGTTTTTACTATTTTTGTAGCATATGCTGGGGTGGTAGTAGCCTAGTGGGTCGCACTCTAGCAAGGGTGATGGTTAAATACAGAGGACACGTGTCACCGTGTCACCGTGTCACCGTGTGCTGAGCTGCTGTGTCTCACAATGACAATCATGTCACTTTCACTGAATATTGGTCGTACTGACAATATTGAGACTTTGAATGTTAAACCGACCTCCATGGACTGTCCTACTTGGCCCTCTGCTGAGTCCATGTCATCCAGTGCTGGCCAGAGGAGAACGGGTTCCCCTGTCGGTTCCTCTCAAGCTTTTCTTCCTGTTCTATTTGTTAGGTGCTTTCTGTTAATGTTCATTGTAAAAAGTGGCATATACATAAAGGTTGATGGATTTATTGATATATGCATATACATCATTTGTTACGCATATTTTGAGCAACAGAAAATTAACCACATTGAATGTTAATGTTACAAGAGCCCAATAATCTTCAGATTTCTGAAGATGAAGATCGAGAACTGGTCCAGCACTGAGTTGATCTTATGGGGTTATGATCGTGGCAGAGCCCCCTTTCATTCTAACTGGTGTCAGTATTATAGATGCAAGTGTGTGTATGTTCTTTTTTCTTTTTGTATTATTTTTCTTCCAGTTCTGTAAAAGTAAAAGTGAAATGAAATAAATAAAGATAAAAAAAAAGAGAAGAATACAGAGGAAGACAAACCAGCCAGATCGATGGGGGGTTCCATTCAGCAGCGGTGTTTTTATAAAATGTTGGTTGGTGCCAGAATCTGCAGATTTGACAGGAATGCTTTCAAGATCTTAACAGTTCCTGTGTGTATTGAACAAGCTGTTATCAGCCAGATCACAGTCACAGCTTCGCTCGGACAACCACTTCCAGTTGTGGCACGTCTGCAGCAGGAGCTGCTCCACAAGCTCCACACAGAACATCAGACACTAGAACCAGTCTGGAAACTGGGATGCTGGGTGATCTGACGATGTGGAGTGGCCTGTTGGTGACAGGCTGGTGACAGAAACATTCAAGCTGGTCCAAGCTCCAGGCCTGGACTTTCATATCCCTGATATGAAACCAGACATTTTATATCGGTCGTGTTGTTCCTATAATTCTGTTTCTGACGTCTCTTTACGAAATTCCACTTTGGTGCAGAATTACAGCCAATTTGATCCAGACCCACAATGAGATTTCAGGACTGTAGCTTTAAATGTTAATGAGGAGGAGAGAGGCGGGACGAGGAGCAGTGTGGCCTATTATTTTATTCAAATCACATTTTCATGTCAGGGGACTTTAAACATTGGGAGCGTAGTGGGATGTAACAAGCTGACTAGGTGCTGGTTGGAGAAACATCAGTAGACCAGGCTGGTGGACCTGTATGGGGAAGATCCAGAATCTTCCTTCACCTGCCCTGATGGGCTATAAAAAATTTCCTGCAATGATAAGAAGAAATAATGAATGCTAGGTGTACCTCTCTGTTGCATCATGGATAATTTCATTCGAGTGGGTGGAGGAGTCAGCAGCAGCTCTTCATTCAGTCCAACTCCATCTCACACCATCTCTTCCAGCATGGTGGCTGTGTCTGGTCATCAACACAGGAGAAATCTGCAGTGCTGCAAACACACACACACACACACACACACACACACACACACATTACACAGTAGTGAGAACAATCAGTAGAGTCAGACAGCGAGAGAAACTTGTCCTTCACAAAATCTGGACCGGCCCCGCCCATCTGCCTGCCCCGCCCACCACAAGTCTTTCCCATGAAACTGACACATGTTCTCCCACACGTTGAGATGATGGCAGCTGACTGTTTACTGTTAGTCCGCAGCAGGAACTGCAGCTCTTAAGAGAACAATGGATCATGGGAACGGGAGCAGGACGGGAGCAGAACCTTACATAATGTCCCACTGCTGTGTTAAGTATGCGTGTGTGTGTGTGTGTGTGTGTACATGCTGCATCTTCCTCTCCACTCGTCTGCCTCAGCCTGACGCCGGATGGCCGATCCCACTGGCGCCAGCGTCTCAGTGTCCCTGCTGCAATCAGGAGTGGAGGGGGCGGGGCCTATTGCCCAGCAGCTCTTCCTTTTCCTCTGTTTTCCTCATTTCCTTCCTCACTTTCTTGGACAAACACACACAGACTGCTGGAAGACGATGTGGCCTGAAGATGGGCTCCAGACCCCTGAGGAAAGAGCTCCTCCGTCATGTTTATATAATGCACATACTGGAAGTGCATCTTAATTTTCAGATTTTAATCATATTTTTGTTCATTGATGATCATGGCTGATAACTCGCCCTGTGCCCATCTCTTATCTGGAAGGTCAGGAGCTCATGAACCTCGACTCCTGTCTGGCCACACTGGTGCCTGCTCCTGCCCAGATGTCCTCTGTCTCCTGGTGCCACACTGCGCTGGTCATTGTGTGGGTGGTGACCTCACCAGGCGGCCAGACATGCAGGCACTTCCGCCCGGATACCAGATCAAGTAAATCAGAGTAAAACGCTGATGGACGCAGGGAGGGCCGCAGGGGGCAGAAGAAGGACCAGTCTGGAGCCACCGGACAGACGGCGCGTCACACACACGCAGCTGGGGGGCGTGGACACACACAGAACAGGGACGGAGAGCAGGTTTCTCCATGGTGGACACACACAGAACAGGGACGGAGAGCAGGTTTCTCCATGGTGGACACACACACAGAACAGGGGACGGAGAGCAGGTTTCTCCACAGTGGACACACACAGAACAGGGACGGAGAGCAGGTTTCTCCATGGTGGACACACACACAGAACAGGGACGGAGAGCAGGTTTCTCCATGGTGGACACACACACAGAACAGGGACGGAGAGCAGGTTTCTCCACGGTGGACACACACACAGAACAGGGACGGAGAGCAGGTTTCTCCATGGTGGACACACACAGAACAGGGACGGAGAGCAGGTTTCTCCATGGTGGACACACACACAGAACAGGGACGGAGAGCAGGTTTCTCCATGGTGGACACACACACAGAACAGGGACGGAGAGCAGGTTTCTCCATGGTGGACACACACAGAACAGGGACGGAGAGCAGGTTTCTCCATGGTGGACACACACACAGAACAGGGACGGAGAGCAGGTTTCTCCACAGTGGACACACACAGAACAGGGACGGAGAGCAGGTTTCTCCATGGTGGACACACACAGAACAGGGACGGAGAGCAGGTTTCTCCATGGTGGACACACACAGAACAGGGACGGAGAGCAGGTTTCTCCATGGTGGACACACACACAGAACAGGGACGGAGAGCAGGTTTCTCCACGGTCCCCTCAGCTTTCAGCATTTCCAGTGTGTGTGTCTCTGTGTGTGAGTGTTTGTGTGTGCGTGCGTGTGTATTCTGACCATCTAAACACTACATAGTGAAATGAGACAAGACACCAAAAACAACACAAAAGGCAAAGTTGATGAGGAATTAGAGGAGGTAAAACTGTACATTTCAGTGCTGATTGATGGATGAGTCATCAGTTACGTTGAGAATGTGAATAAATGACCGGAATTTAGAAGTTGGACAGTTTGTGTGTGTGTGTGTGTGTGTGTGTGAGTGTGTGAGGGGGGGGGGGGGGGGTAGGACCTATGTGTGAATGTTTCCACTGTGGTGTGGACTCTGGGTCACTGTGAGCCGTGAACATCGGTCAGATGCCAGCAGAAGGTGGTAACAGAAGCAGCCATCATGTGTTTTGGCTGCAGATCTTTCTGAAGGTGGAGGAGCTTCATCATCGTCTTCAGCCAGGCTGCTTCTCCTCTCATCCCAAGTTCAAGTTCAGCTTCATTGTCATTTCAGATACATACATGTTATAAAGTACATAGTGAAACGATCCAGAACCTCGTTCTACATGTAACATCTAAGCAACGTTACGTACTGACATAACGTACAAACGGTCAGTAAAGTGCAGACAGACAAGAAGGGAGGCAGAGCTAAACCATCAATCCTGAAGGTGCCCAGGGTCAGGATTGGAGACGAGAAGATGCCGATGAACACGGAAATGTCCGTGATACGAATCAATTTAAACCGCAATGCCCACTAGCGTGTGGCGTTCACACAGGGTTTAAAATGAGAGCAGGATCGGGATTACTTCTAACTCGAGCAGAAAAGCTGAGCTGAGCTGAGTTGGTTCAAGGAGCGAACTCAGCGCTGATTAAGAACACTGGGAATCATCTGTCACCATCTGACCCCAGACAGGCCAGGAGAGATGTTCAAATAGCCCCATTGACCGAGTGTACCCAGAGTTCACCTCCCTGACCTGCAGAGACACGCACACACACACACACACACACACACACACACACACACACACACACACACATACACACACACACACGATCAGTCTTGGGCTTTGTTCGCTCTGGACTGACTGTCTCCAGCCGAGCCTGAATGAATCAAATTGCCTTCAATTAAAGATTTAACTCTTCTCTCCTGTCTCCCACCGTCTCGGCCTCTCTCCACAGTGTCTGTTAATAACACACACTCAGCTAATAGAAAGTGGGGAGGATACACTCATAATGTGTGTGAAATTTCCTTGTTGCTGGATGTGTGTGTGCAGCACTGTGTGACTGCAGGAGGAAATTGTATAATAAACTATTTACAGGTACATCATCAGCATATAGTATATATATAAAACTTTATCTGGGCAATTCTACTGAAAGCTATTTTTATCATGCGGTCAGTATGATATTTGGAGTGTGTCAGGATCCGGCCCGAAATGGGGTTACTCCGGTCCAGGATCCGGACCGGAGTTTAATTGTTGTCCTGTGTAATGTTCCCTAATCGTTTTCACCTGTGTCAATTGTATAAAGCTGCCCTGTTCGTTTCTGTCCGCTGTCAGGTCTTTGAAGTTATGTTCCGTGTTCACCAGTGTCTACGTCTCGGATGTCTCCCCTGTCCTGTGATTCACCATTAAACCCCTGTTCTGTGATGTCAGGTGAAAGCGTCCTTCATTCCTCGTCATCCTCTCCATTCACCCGCCACATCATGCCCGCATGGACGTGACAGAGTGATATTTTGTTCAGTGTGATATTTGGTGTGATATGTGCAGTTAGTGTGATATTTGTTGTGATATTTTGTTCAGTGTGATATATAGTGTGATGTGTTTGGTCAGTGTGATATTTGGAGTGATATTTTGTTCCATCTGATATTTGCTGTTGTAACATGACCGTGGGGAGAGAACAGAGTGTAAAAAACTCTCTCTCTAGACACACAAAAGCAACCACTCCAACTTGATGTTTCCTGGCAGAAAGAGGCATGGCACACTAGGGGTTACAAGGATGAACGGTTTCTAATTTATTAACACCGGTAAATTATTATTGCAGTTACATCTGAATATTTTTGTAAAAAGGTACCAATGTTAAAGAGAAAACTAAAATGGAAAGAAAGAATAAGGAGAGAGAGAGAGAAAAGCTAGGAGAAAAATGGGAGAAGAAAAACCCCTGAGCAAGAAAGCCCAGTCCCTTTACCACATGTGAACAGATCTTTTATACACCTGGCCTTCAGGAGGTTTTCACAGACCAATCAGAACCTGCTGTTTCTGATGTCACGCCCCCGATGCCTCCCGTCTGTGGAAGACAAAGACAGTGGCCGGTCCCGACGGCTGACACCTCACACGTTTGGCTCGGGGGAGGACCGGCAAATGTTGCACTGCCGTCCGACAAAAGACATGTAAAACAAAGACACAGGAATGTCATGGCTCTGTGACAGCTCTTCTTACAGACGGCCGCTATGCAAAACAAAAGTGTAGAAAGGCCATGGTCCTGCGACGCCCCATCTTACACTGTGATATGTGTGGTCAGTGTGATATTTTCTTCAGTGATATTTGTTGTGATATGTGTGATCAGTGTGATATTTGCTGTGATATTTTGTTCAGTGTGATATTTGTTGTGATATGTGCAGTCAGTGTGATTTATGGTGTGATATTTTGTTCAGTGTGATATTTGGTGTGATTTCTGTGTGATATTTGGTGTGATGTGTGTGGTCAGTGTGATATTTGGTGTGATGTGTGCGGTCAGTGTGATGTATGGTGTGATACATGCGGTCAGTGTGATATTTAGAGTGATATTTTGTTCAGTGTGATATTTGCTGTGATATTTTGTTCAGTGTGATATTTGGTTATATATATATATATATATATATATATATACGGTCAGTGTGATATTTGTTGTGATATTTTGTTCAGTGTGATATTTGGTGTGGTATGTGCGGTTAGTGTGATATTTGCTGTGATATTTTGTTCAGTGTAATATTTGGTGTGGTATGTGCGGTCAGTGTCATTTTTTGTTCTGTTTGATATTTGGTGTGATGTGTGTGGTCAGTGTGATATATGGTGTGATACATGTGGTAAAAGTGATATTTGGAGTGATATTTTGTTCAGTGTGATATTTGGTGTTATATATACGGTCAGTGTGATATTTGCTGTGATATTTTGTTCAATGTGATATTTGGTGTGGTATGTGCGGTCAGTGTGATATTTGCTGTGATATTTTGTTCCGTGTGATATTTGGTGTGGTATGTGCAGTCAGTGTGATTTTTGGTGTGGTATGTGTGGTCAGTGTGATTTTTGGTGTGATATTTTGTTCAGTGTGATATTTGGTGTGATGTGTGTGGTCAGTGTGATATTTGGTGTGATATTTGCTGTGATATTTGCTGTGATATTTTGTTCAGTGTGATATTTGGTGTGATATTTTGTTCAGTGTGATATTTGGTGTGGTATGTGCGGTCAGTGTGATATTTGCTGTGATATTTTGTTCAGTGTGATTTTTGGTGTGATGTGTGCAGTCAGTGTGATTTTTGGTGTGATATTTTGTTCAGTGTGATATTTGGTGTGATATTTTGTTCAGTGTGATATTTGGTGTGATGTGTGTGGTCAGTGTGATATTTGGTGTGATATTTTGTTCAGTGTGATATTTGCTGTGATATTTTGTTCAGTGTGATATTTGGTGTGGTATGTGCGATCAGTGTGATATTTGCTGTGATATTTTGTTCAGTGTGATATTTGGTGTGGTATGTGCGGTCAGTGTGGTTTTTGGTGTGATATTTTGTTCAGTGTGATATTTGGTGTGATGTGTGTGGTCAGTGTGATATTTGGTGTGATATTTTGTTCAGTGTGATATTTGGTGTGATATTTTGTTCAGTGTGATATTTGGTGTGGTATGTGCGGTCAGTGTGATATTTGGTGTGATGTGTGTGGTCAGTGTGATATTTTGTTCAGTGTGATATTTGGTGATATGTGTGCGGTCAGTGTGATTTTTGGTGTGATATTTTGTTCAGTGTGATATTTGGTGTGATGTGTGTGGTCAGTGTGATATTTGCTGTGATATTTTGGTCAGTGTGATATTTGCTGTGATATTTTGTTCAGTGTGATATTTGGTGTGGTATGTGCGATCAGTGTGATATTTGCTGTGATATTTTGTTCAGTGTGATATTTGGTGTGGTATGTGCGGTCAGTGTGATTTTTGGTGTGATATTTTGTTCAGTGTGATATTTGGTGTGATGTGTGCGGTCAGTGTGATATTTGGTGTGATATTTTGTTCAGTGTGATATTTGATGTGATATTTTGTTCAGTGTGATATTTGGTGTGGTATGTGCAGTCAGTGGGATATTTGGTGTGATGTGTGTGGTCAGTGTGATATTTGCTGTGATATTTTGTTCAGTGTGATATATGGTGTGATACATGCGGTCATTGTGATATTTGGAGTGATATTTTGTTTAGTGTGATATTTGGTGCTATATATACGGTCAGTGTGATATTTGCTGTGATATTTTGTTCAGTGTGATATATGGTGTGATACATGCGGTCAGTGTGATATTTGGAGTGATATTTTGTTTAGTGTGATATTTGGTGCTATATATACGGTCAGTGTGATATTTTGCTGTGATATTTTGTTCAGTGTGATATTTGGTGCGGTATGTGCAGTCAGTGTGATATTTGGTGTGATGTGTGCAGTCAGTGGGATATTTGCTGTGATGTGTGTGGTCAGTGTGATATTTGCTGTGATATTTTGTTCAGTGTGATATATGGTGTGATACATGCGGTCATTGTGATATTTGGAGTGATATTTTGTTTAGTGTGATATTTGGTGCTATATATACGGTCAGTGTGATATTTGCTGTGATATTTTGTTCAGTGTGATATATGGTGTGATACATGCGGTCAGTGTGATATTTGGAGTGATATTTTGTTTAGTGTGATATTTGGTGCTATATATACGGTCAGTGTGATATTTTGCTGTGATATTTTGTTCAGTGTGATATTTGGTGCGGTATGTGCAGTCAGTGGGATATTTGGTGTGATGTGTGCAGTCAGTGGGATATTTGCTGTGATGTGTGTGGTCAGTGTGATATTTGCTGTGATATTTTGTTCAGTGTGATATATGGTGTGATACATGCGGTCAGTGTGATATTTGGAGTGATATTTTGTTTAGTGTGATATTTGGTGCTATATATATGGTCAGTGTGATATTTGCTGTGATATTTTGTTCAGTGTGATATTTGGTGTGGTATGTGCAGTCAGTGTGATATTTGGTGTGATGTGTGTGGTCAGTGTGATATTTGCTGTGATGTGTGTGGTCAGTGTGATATTTGCTGTGATATTTTGTTCAGTGTGATATTGGATGTGATGTGTGCGGTCAGTGTGATTTTTGGTGTGATATTTTGTTCAGTGTGATATTTGGTGTGGTATTTTGTTCAGTGTGATGATGTGTGTGGTCAGTGTGATATTTGCTGTGATATTTTGTTCAGTGTGATATTTGGTGTGGTATGTGCAGTCAGTGTGATATTTGCTGTGATATTTTGTTCAGTGTGATATTTGGTGTGGTATGTGTGGTCAGTGTGATATTTGCTGTGATGTGTGTGGTCAGTGTGATATTTGGTGTGATATTTTGTTCAGCGTGATATTTGGTGTGGTATGTGCGGTCAGTGTGATATTTACTGTGATATTTTGTTCAGTGTGATATTTGGTGTGGTATGTGCGGTCAGTGTGATATTTGCTGTGATATTTTGTTCAGTGTGATATTTGGTGTGGTATGTGTGGTCAGTGTGATATTTGCTGTGATGTGTGTGGTCAGTGTGATATTTGGTGTGATATTTTGTTCAGTGTGATATTTGGTGTGGTATGTGCGGTCAGTGTGATTTTTGGTGTGATATTTTGTTCAGTGTGATATTTGGTGTGATATTTTGTTCAGTGTGATATTTGCTGTGATATTTTGTTCAGTGTGATATTTGGTGTGATATTTTGTTCAGTGTGATATTTGGTGTGGTATGTGTGGTCAGTGTGATTTTTGGTGTGATATTTTGTTCAGTGTGATATTTGGTGTGATGTGTGTGGTCAGTGTGATATTTGCTGTGATATTTTGTTCATTGTGATATTTGGTGTGATGTGTGTGGTCAGTGTGATATTTGCTGTGATATTTTGTTCATTGTGATATTTGGTGTGATGTGTGTGGTTAGTGTGATATTTGCTGTGATGTGTGTGGTCAGTGTGATATTTGATGTGATATTTTGTTCAGTGTGATTTTTGGTGTGATATTTTGTTCAGCGTGATATTTTATGTGGTATGTGCGGTCAGTGTGATATTTGCTGTGATATTTTGTTCAGTGTGATATTTGGTGTGATGTGTGTGGTCAGTGTGATATTTGGTGTGATATTTTGTTCCGCGTGATATTTGGTGTGGTATGTGCGGTCAGTTTGATATTTGCTGTGATATTTTGTTCAGTGTGATATTTGCTGTGATGTGTGTGGTCAGTGTGATATTTGCTGTGATATTTTGGTCAGTGTGATATTTGGTGTGATATTTTGTTTAGTGTTATGTTTGTGGTCTGTGTGGTTTTGTAGGCAGCTTGGTGCTGAGTTTTAGGGGTGGTCAGCTTGTGGTCTGCAGGACAGTAGATCTGGTGGGAAGGTCTGTAGTGAAGGATGCAGCATGGAAGTTGTGCCTTTAAGAGCTCAGAAACTTGAAACCTTGTTTGCGCAACAGTCAGTCCAGCGCACCGCCGCCAAAGTGTCTAGACCAGCACATGATGGGAGTCAGCCAATGGCTCCAGCTCTCCTCGGGGGCCCCGTGCGTGTGTGCGTGTGTGAAGAAAAAAGAAAAGAGGGAGAAGCAGAGAAAGAAAGGATCCGGGCTGCAGTGTGTGGCCAGCAGCCTCGCAGGGTCTGGACATGTCGGGAAGGACTTTAACAACTTTCTCAGCAGCTGTTCTTCGTCCATCTACGTTAGAACAGGGGAAGCGCCACCGCCGCGTTGCCTGGTCTATTTATTTATTATAACTCTTGTTCTTGTTCTTGTTCTTCTGGCTTGTTCTCGCACGCGTGTACGTGAATGTTTGTGTGATTCTGTAGATCTACAACTGAAATCCAGCTTTTGTTACTAATTTGGATTTGACCTGGATTCTTAGTTCTGAAGTGTGTGTGTGTGTGTGTGTGTGTGTGTGTGTGTGAGATGCAGCTCAGCTCTGCAGCTCCAGGTCCAGTGTGGTTCCACCACCAGCTTTCTGAATGCCCCTCATGAGGATCAGCTGTATTAAGAGGTCGTATGTTCAGGACGAAACGCTCAGGTCTCCTGCGGCGACTCTGGAGAAGCCGTCTGATCCCAGTTAGAGAGGGGAGGAGTGGAAATGGCCGGACTGGTGAGGGGGGGTGGGACGGGAACCAGGACGGGGTTCTGGAGCAGGGAGACCCTCAGTCTTCACACCACAGCGACTGCATGCCTCTGACCTGCTGCTTGTTTAGAGACTGGGACCACTCGCAGGCAAGAGGTCCAGGTTCCTGCCAGGTGACACAGAGGAACCGAGGTTCTCCAGAGGGTCTGGAACGGGAGCTGAAACGCGCCACCTACTCTCTGCTGAAGAGGCTGAAGGAGAAAGCGCTGGACGCTCTTCTGGAGGCGGTGGAGTCCAGGGGAGGGGTCTCCAGTGACTGTGTGATGGTGTCGCCGGCGGAGCTCCGCCTCGCCGGCCAGGAGACTCCGCCTCAGCTGCTGCTCTGCCGGCTGTACCGCTGGTGCGACCTGCAGGACGCCGCGCAGCTCAAGCCGCTCTGTGAGTGCAGGAGCTTCAGCCCGCAGGACGGCCCGGCGCTCTGCTGCAACCCGTACCACTACAGCCGGCTCTGTGAGGCGGGTAGGTCCTGAACCTGGTGCCAGTTGGCAGCTCCCGGGTTGTGTTTGGGGGTTTATTTACGCGTATCTAGGATGGAGCGGGACGACCCCGCTGACCCGCCGGCCATGTGCAGGATCGCTTGTAAAGATGTAATCCTCGCTATTCCTGGCACGGGATCTGGATCCGTCCCTAACATCCCAGTCCGCTGGCAGGGATCTGAGCTGCACACAACGACAGGTTGCACGGAATTTGAGGGGCTTTAGGGGGTCAATAGGGGGTCATCATCCATCGGATGATGTACAGGTCAGGGGTCGATCAGGGACACTGTCCATCCACACAACCACACATGAACAGAACAGAAAGCCGCACTCAGTAGTAAAATGGCGAGAACTTTCATCTTGTTATTCTTATTGGAAATGAGATCAACCAATCAATAGAATTCCTCTGTGAGGGTGAATGGGGGCGGGGCTGTGGAGAGAAAGCCACGAAGCCCCTCCCCCGAACGTACATAGCCGCTGCACCCTCATGCGTGTCCTGATGAAGGTGGGTGGGGGGTGGTTGTGCTCTGTGAGTAGAGTTTTCACACACTTTACACACAGAGAGCGCAACTTACACTACCACTGTGTGCATGTGGGGCGGGGCTAATATCTTCTTATTTTCTTCTCTAGATCAGCCTTAACGATACATTGATTAATTTATCGGTGATTAATGGACAGTTGGTTAAAAATTGGTGCAGATGGTAAATGTTATTGACCAGAAGAAAAGTTGGTTATGATTAATTTGAGTACGTTGGGTGATGAGGTCACTAACACCCACCTTCCTGTTCCAGAGTCTCCTCCACCCCCCTACTCACGACTTTCCTCCAGTTTGGAGCACAAGCCACTGGGTGAGCGCGCAACTCATCTTCTCCTGCTTCATACTGCTGGATTTGAACCCCGGCTCCAGACAGTCCTCATGTCTGCACATTGCTGTTAGAAAGTTTAGGCTCCGTTACAAGTTAGAATTTGAATGGTGCTGCTGCTCCAGATACTCTGCTGCTGTGAAGTTGGTATGTTTTCTTGCTTCTGTAGTCAGTGCAGCACTTTTCAAATATGATTTTAAAGTTGAGTTGAGTTAACGAACTTCAGACTAATTGTTGCTGATTAAGTTCCTCTCTGTGTATGGAGACATTTCCTACGTTTCTAAATGGAACAGTGGTGTATATTTCTGCTGACTCAAGACTGAGATGCTGATTACTTTGAAGTTTGGGATGAGAGTGATGGGTGGACATGAAGTCATATTCGTTTCTCTCATTCCTCTCAGACCTGTCAGATTCCTCTCTGTCTTACACTGAAGCTCTAGACGGTGGACATCACTGGGACATCTCAGGTGAGTTCCGGTTGTCTGTGGTTCCACACCTCACTTCATTACAGTCTGAAGCTCTGCCCATAACTAAGTAATCCCACTCTGCACGCACCAGGTATACAGGACGTGTGTGTGTGTGTGTGTGTGTGTGTGTGTGTGTGCGCGCATGATAAAGACATCTTTGATTGAGCTGATATCCCAGACGCCAGATATCTGCAGCAAGTCACTGTCCAGCAGGAACACAGAACCACACAGACGTGTCCCTCTGGCTTCTCAGCCTGCTGGTTGGCTCTAATAGCTGAAGGGAATCTAATCCTTGGCTGAAGATAAGAGGCCCTGTGCCCCGCCCCCATCGCACCCCGTCCAGCTCCGCCTCCTACTTCTACCTATGAGGAATGAGCTCCTCCCTGCAGAATTCCCTGGATTTGGCACTTCACTCAGGAACTTTAATTGGGGCTTGATGTGAAAAGCTGCCTGAGGATGAGGAAGACGTGGTTATGGATCTAGAACCTCTGACTGGCAAATCACACCTTCTGCTGATCCACAATGACAGAAGTCAATTATGTTCTAAACCCACAGAGACCGATGTGAAGAAATGGTGTTGGTACCTGGGCGCTCAGGGTTTCCACACACTGGTCTGTAGACAACTGAGCGAGGATGTCATCATTGCTCATTATGGGGCAGTGGTGGTCTAGCAGACCAGAGCCCGGGTTGCCGGTTCGAATCCCGATCCGCCAAGGTGCCACTGAGGTCCCCTTGATGAAGGTCCCGTCCCCACACACTGCTCCCCGGTGCCTGTCATGGTGCCCACTGTCACCAAGGGTGATGGTTAAATACAGAGGACACGTTTCACTGTGTCACTGTGTGCTGTGCTGCAGTGTCTCACCATGACAACCACTTCACTTTCATCAATCACAATGGGGCAGTGGTGGCCTAGCGGTTAAAGAAGTGGCCCCGTAATCAGAAGGTTGCCGGTTCGAATCTTGATCACTGAGCAAAGCTCCCCACACACTGCTCCCCGGGCGCCTGTCATGGGTTAAATGCAGAGGACAAATTTCACTGTGTGCACTGTGTGCTGTGTATCACATGTGACAATCACTTCACTTCACTCCATGACATATCTACTGAAAATGAACACACACACCCTCACACACCCACACACACCCTCACTGCTTTACAAATACTGCATCCTGCAGGCCAAGCTCCGCCCCCTCAGTCATTATCCCGCGTTGCATCTCAGTTCTCCAGTTTTACGGTGGTCCTGTGCTGAACGGATGAACTGATTGATTAATTGACCGATTTATTGATTTTTTGCTCTCTTCTGTCCCTCAGATGCCAGTTTGTCTGCCGACGTCCCTCAGCAGCAGCAGTGGTGCAACGTGGCGTACTGGGAGCACCGCACGCGCGTGGGCCGGCTGTACGCCGCGTACGAACACGCCGTCAGCATCTTCTACGACCTACCTCAGGGCACCGGCTTCTGCCTGGGTCAGGTGGCCGTCCAGCGGCGGAGCAGCAGCGTCCAGCGCACCCGCGCCAAGATCGGCCCCGGCATCCTGCTCAGCAAGGAGCCCGACGGCGTCTGGGCGTACAACCGGAGCGGCCACCCCATCTTCGTCAACTCGCCCACGCTGGACACGCCCGCCGGCCGCGCCCCGCTGGTGCACAAGGTGATGCCCGGCTTCTCCATCAAGGTGTTTGACTATGAGCGCTCTGCGGCGCCGAGGACCGGTGGCGACCCCGAGCCTCCGGACGGACCGTACGACCCCAACAGTGTCCGCATCAGCTTCGCCAAGGGCTGGGGCCCCGCCTACTCCCGCCAGTTCATCACTTCCTGTCCCTGCTGGCTGGAGATTCTGCTCAACAACCACAGATAACACACACAGTTATCCCAAATATGTTCAACTTAGATGTAATATAAAGTTTTCTATATGCTATGAGATATATCTATATTGTATGTGTAAATACTGGAGTCGTTTTTACTTATTTATGTATGGTGCAATGTGTACGTTGACCACAGGAGAAAATGGAAAATGCACTTTGGCTTAAAAATATTATATATATAAATCTATAAAGAGAACGAGTCACAGTTGGCGAATGGGTTTGATGTTAAATGTTCATCATCAGACGAAAGACTCATAATAAAATATTTACATTCAAACTACGCCGCGCTGCGTCCGGCCCACTCGGCACACCGTCCGTCCGTCTGGCCATGACTTGCGTGGGAGGCTGTTTTCAACACTGTGTGTGTGTGTTGTGTAGAATTTTAGGAGGGTGCGGTAGATGGGCTCCACTACTGCCACTTTAACAACACTGCACTGCGGGGGGCGGAGTCTAATTCTGGCAGCTGTGGCGTCATTCAGGCACTCAGAGGGAAATAGAAAACTACGTTCTTCCCTCAGTAACCCCTAAATTCAGACTGGTCAGCATTTGACTTTATTTCCAGTAAACACAGTGTGTGTGTGTGTGTGTGTGTGTGTGTGCGTGCAATGAATTGTGTGATTATAGCTTCACATCAGGTCAACAGTGATGATTAGAGCTGAGATTCCAGAGTCGCCGCAGGAACCAGGAAAACTGTGCAGAGCTCCTCCCTTTTCTGATGTTTCATTGAAAAGTTCTCAGAATCTCACTGTCTTCATCAGCAGCTGTCAGCATCATTGGATTTCTGGTTCTAAAGGGAACATACTGCAGCTGAAGAAGCTGCATTATGTGTTGGAGAAGCTGCAACAGTGTGTTGTTAAGATTAAGATGTGTTGAGATGCTGCGCAAGTGTGTTAATGAACCTGCGAAGGTGTGTTTGAGAAGCTGCGATGGTGTGTTGGTGAAGCTGTGAAGGTGTGTTTGAGAAGCTGTGATGGTGTTTTGGTGAACCTGTGATGGTGTGTTTGAGAACCTGTGATGGTGTGTTGGTGAAGCTGTGAAGGTGTGTTTGAGAACCTGTGATGGTGTGTTGGTGAAGCTGTGAAGGTGTGTTTGAGAAGCTGTGAGGGTGTGTTTGAGAAGCTGTGAAGGTGTGTTTGAGAAGCTGTGATGGTGTGTTGGTGAACCTGTGATGGTGTGTTTGAGAAGCTGTGATGGTGTGTTGGTGAAGCTGCGAAGGTGTGTTTGAGAAGCTGTGAAGGTGTGTTTGAGAAGCTGTGATGGTGTGTTGGTGAAGCTGCGAAGGTGTGTTTGAGAAGCTGTGATGGTGTGTTGGTGAAGCTGCGAAGGTGTGTTTGAGAAGCTGTGAGGGTGTGTTTGAGAACCTGTGATGGTGTGTTGGTGAAGATGCAACAGTGTGTTGTTAAGATTAAGATGTGTTGAGATGCTGCGTAAGTGTGTTAATGAAGCTGCGAAGGTGTGTTTGAGAAGCTGCGATGGTGTGTTGGTGAAGCTGTGAAGGTGTGTTTGAGAAGCTGCGATGGTGTGTTGGTGAAGCTGTGAAGGTGTGTTTGAGAAGCTGTGATGGTGTGTTGGTGAAGCTGTGAAGGTGTGTTTGAGAAGCTGTGATGGTGTGTTGGTGAAGCTGTGAAGGTGTGTTTGAGAAGCTGTGAGGGTGTGTTTGAGAAGCTGTGAAGGTGTGTTTGAGAAGCTGTGATGGTGTGTTGGTGAAGCTGCGAAGGTATGTTTGAGAAGCTGTGATGGTGTGTTGGTGAAGCTGTGAAGGTGTGTTTGAGAAGCTGTGAAGGTGTGTTTGAGAAGCTGTGATGGTGTGTTGGTGAAGCTGCGAAGGTGTGTTTGAGAAGCTGTGATGGTGTGTTGGTGAAGCTGCGAAGGTGTGTTTGAGAAGCTGTGATGGTGTGTTGGTGAAGCTGTGAAGGTGTGTTTGAGAAGCTGTGATGGTGTGTTTGAGAACCTGTGATGGTGTGTTGGTGAAGCTGTGAAGGTGTGTTTGAGAAGCTGTGATGGTGTGTTGGTGAAGCTGCGAAGGTGTGTTTGAGAAGCTGTGATGGTGTGTTGGTGAAGCTGTGAAGGTGTGTTTGAGAAGCTGTGAGGGTGTGTTTGAGAAACTGTGAAGGTGTGTTTGAGAACCTGTGATGGTGTGTTGGTGAAGATGCAACAGTGTGTTGGTGAAGCTGTGAAGGTGTGTTTGTGAACCTGTGAAGGTGTGTTTGAGAAGCTGTGAGGGTGTGTTTGAGAAGCTGTGAGGGTGTGTTTGTGAACCTGTGAAGGTGTGTTTGAGAAGCTGTGAGGGTGTGTTGGTGAAGCTGCGAAAGTGTGTTTGAGAAGCTGTGAGGGTGTGTTGGTGAAGCTGTGTTTGTGAACCTGTGATGGTGTGTTTGTGAACCTGTGATGGTGTGTTGGTGAAGCTGTGTCTGTGAACCTGTGATGGTGTGTTGGTGAAACTGTGTTTGTGAACCTGTGATGGTGTGTTTGTGAACCTGTGATGGTGTGTTTGTGAACCTGTGATGGTGTGTTTGAGAAGCTGTGAGGGTGTGTTTGTGAACCTGTGATGGTGTGTTGGTGAAACTGTGTTTGTGAACCTGTGATGGTGTGTTTGTGAACCTGTGATGGTGTGTTTGAGAAGCTGTGAGGGTGTGTTTGAGAAGCTGTGAAGGTGTGTTTGAGAACCTGTGATGGTGTGTTGGTGAAGCTGTGAAGGTGTGTTTGAGAAGCTGTGATGGTGTATTGGTGAACCTGTGATGGTGTGTTTGAGAAGCTGTGAGGGTGTGTTTGAGAAGCTGTGAAGGTGTGTTTGAGATCCTGTGATGGTGTGTTGGTGAAGATGCAACAATGTGTTGGTGAAGCTGTGATGGTGTGTTTGAGAAGCTGTGAGGGTGTGTTTGAGAAGCTGTGAAGGTGTGTTTGAGATCCTGTGATGGTGTGTTGGTGAAGATGCAACAATGTGTTGGTGAAGCTGTGAAGGTGTGTATGTGAACCTGTGAAGGTGTGTTTGAGAAGCTGTGAGGGTGTGTTTGAGAAGCTGTGAAGGTGTGTTTGAGATCCTGTGAAGGTGTGTTGGTGAAGATGCAACAATGTGTTGGTGAAGCTGTGAAGGTGTGTATGTGAACCTGTGATGGTGTGTTTGAGAAGCTGTGAGGGTGTGTTGGTGAAGCTGCGAAGGTGTGTTTGAGAAGCTGCGAAGGTGTGTTTGAGAAGCTGTGATGGTGTGTTGGTGAGATGCAACAGTGTGTTGGTGAAGCTGTGTTTGTGAACCTGTGATGGTGTGTTGGTGAAGCTGTGAAGGTGTGTTTGTGAACCTGTGATGGTGTGTTGGTGAAGCTGTGAAGGTGTGTTTGAGAACCTGTGATGGTGTGTAATGGTAGTAAGTGGTGTTTGAATCTGGGTCTTCTGGTTCATAGGCGAGTGTGTTACACACTAGGCTACTACCACCCTAGTACTTGGGCCTCATACTGCCAGATGTAAGCTGGCGGACGACATCATAACTCTGGATAGCCTTGCTATCTCACCAAGTACTGAAGTAAAGGATCTAGGTGTCCTTGTTGATGCAGGTCTCTCATTTGATTCCTATCTTTCACCTTAGAAATATTGCAAAGATAAGAAATATGATCTCAATGCATGATGCAAAGTTGGTCCATGCAATGCATTACTGTCTGGATGCTCTAGTAGGTGCATGAGTAAACTCCAGCTAGTACAGAATGCTTCAGCTAGAGTTCTAACTAGAACTAGAAAATTGGACCACATCACCCCAGTCTTACAATCACTGCACTGGTTACCCATCAAAATCCCATAAAGCATTTAATGGACTTGCATCACAGCACATGAGTCAACTTTTAGTTATTAATGATCAGCCATTCTCTTTGTTGAAGCACTGAAGGTGTGTTGGAGAAGGTGTGAAGGTGTTAGAACACTGCTGCTGCTGCCCCTTTCTTCTTCTCACTGTGCTCCTGCAGGCAGTGAGTTCATGTCTGTTGCTACGTTGGTGATGCTGCACTGATATTTTGGTGATTCGTGTCCCGGCAGAATGATTCCCCTCCCTGCTGTAATTACAGGGTGCAGAGGGACCTCTGACGTCCCAGCAGGATTTATTTCAGTTTTACACACACACACACACACACACACACACACATACACACACCACATCCTATTCTGCTTATGTTCTGCCATGTTCTTTCTCTGTTCTCTCTGCTCTAGTTGTCTTGTTGTGTTGCTAAAGCATGAAAAGTACACACACCCCCTTCAGCTTCTCTGTTACAAGTGTGTGTGTGTGTGTGTGTGTTTCTCGCTGCTCCACTCCTGCTGCTTTTTTCCGTCAGGGAGGCGGTGTTTTCTGAGCACAACTCTAATTTGTTCCATATTGAGCTGAAGTGGGCGGGCGCAGGAAATGCTGTCACTCTGCCGCCTTCCCAAACTTCCAGTCTGAGGTCTGGCAGCTGCGCCGCCATTCTGCTCCAGTCGAGCTGCGGTTCTCCTGAGACCAGCGTTGTCCACGTCCAACGTCCTGCGGATCTTTCTGTCTGGGATTCAGTGTCCTCTGTGTGGAACATTAGTACAACAAACACACACATTCTCTGTTTCTGATCTGCTGCAGTCCCCGCTTTTTCCTCTTGAGTTACAGATGATGGAGACCTCCAACTCAGAGGTCATGTTACACATTCCTGTGGCACCACTCTGTGTGTGTGTGTGTTCTCTGATCTCAGCATTCACTCACTAATAGAATATTGTCAGGGGTCAGAGGTCACCTGTGTCCAATGCCAGCGCTCAGGTAAGAGTGGTGCTAGCAGCATGTGATGATGTGAGCACATCCTGCATTCCTCCAGCGGCCGGCGTGCAGCGGCCTGTTGCTCCGCCTCTTGTCCCCATGGCAGGACGTCATCAGTTCAACACAGAAACCAGCTGTTACTGCGGGTTACAGAGCAGGTCACAACTGGTTAAACTCACCTGGTCTGTAACATCTGTAACGGCTGCAGTTCCACTTTTACAGATTTTAACATAAAAATCTAGGCCAACAAGACCAAGGAGCTGGTGGTGGACCTCTGCAGGAGACAGCAACTGGGCTACAAGACCCTCAACATCAATGGAACTCCAGTGGAGATGTTGCGCAGCTTCAGATACCTGGGTGTCCAAATCCAGGTTCAGAGCAAAAGGGGAAAACAGCGCCTGTACCACCTGAGAAAGAGAGGAAGTTCAGGGTGTCTTTCTACACACCCAAACACACCCCAACACCAGCCTGTTCCAACATCTCAAATTAGGCAAAAGGCCATAAGGATGCTGAACCAGGACATGCAGCACACTGGTTATATACACTGTGCACAGATCCACTACCCATAAATAAAGTGAAGTGATTGTCACTTGTGATACACAGCAGCACAGCACACGGTGCACACAGTGAAATTTGTCCTCTGCATTTAACCATCACCCTTGGTGAGCAGTGGGCACCATGACAGGCGCCCGGGGAGCAGTGTGTGGGGACGGTGCTTTGCTTAGTGGGACCTCAGTGGCACCTTGGCGGATCGGGATTCAAACCGGAAACCTTCTGATTACGGGGCTGCTTCCTTAACTGCTAGGTCACCACTGCCCATGGTGTCTGTGTCTCATGTTCTCATAGCCTTATTATTTAATTCTCTAACTTACTTAACTATGCACAGTCAAAACAGAGTAGTTCAGGATGCATTTTACTGCGTGTTGTACTGCTGTAACTAAAAAAATCTTGAATCTGAAAGACTTTGACCAGGTAAAAGGTTCTATAGTTCACATTAACCAGTTACGAGTGGCTTTAATTTAAAAACCACTGTTCACTTGAACGGACTTTAACCAGCTTTAATGTGGATTACATCACTTATTTACATAGTAAAGAGGATGAAACCCAGCAGTTAAAATCAGGTGAAGAGGTAACCAGGTTCATACTAAAGAGGGTGCAGTTATGTTGCAAAATGTGGCTGCTAATTCTCCTGATTGAAACGAAGGGTGTGATGGCGTGAAGGTGAGTTGGTGAAGGTGTCTTGTTGGTGAAGATGAGTTGGTGAGTAGCGGTTAAAGAAACGGCCTCGTTATCACAAGGTGCCACTGAGGTCCCCTTGATGAAAGTACCATCCCCACACTCGTCCCCGGGCGCCTGTCATGTGCCCACTGCTCACCAAGAGTAATGGGATAAATACAGAGGACACATTTTGTTGTGTGCAGTGTGGTTCAGTGAAATGAAAGTGGTGGTGGCCTAGCGGTTAAGAAAGCAGCCCTGTAATCAGAAGGTTGCAGGTTCGAATCCCAATCCGCCGAGGTGCCACTGAGCTGCCACTGAGCAAAGTACCGTTCCCACATGCTGCTCCCCGGGCGCCTGTCATGGTGCCCACTGCTCACCAAGGGTGATGGTTAAAAGCAGAGTGTTCACTGTGTGCACTGTGTGCTGTGCTGCTGTGTATCACATGTGACAATCACTTCACTTTCACTGGTGTTGTTGATGGTGTGAAGGTGAGTAGGTAACGGTTGTGATGGTGAAGGTGTGTTGATGGTGTGAAGGTGTCTTGTTGAAGGTGAGTAGGTAACGGTTGTGATGGTGAAGGTGTGTTGATGGTGTGAAGGTGTCTTGTTGAAGGTGAGTTGGTAATGGTTGTGATGGTGAAGGTGTCTTGTTGAAGGTGAGTTTGTAATGGTTGTGATGGTGAAGGTGTCTTGTTGAAGGTGAGTTTGTAATGGTTGTGATGGTGAAGGTTTGTTGATGGTGCGAAGGTGTCTTGTTGAAGGTGAGTTGTTGATGGTGAAGGTGTCTTGTTGAAGGTGAGTTGGTAACGGTTGTGATGGTGAAGGTGTCTTGTTGAAGGTGAGTTGGTAATGGTTGTGATGGTGAAGGTGTCTTGTTGAAGGTGAGTTGTTGATGGTGTGAAGGTGTCATGTTGAAGGTGAGTTGGTAGTGGTTGCGATGGTGTGTTGATGGTGTGAAGGTGTCTTGTTGAAGGTGAGTTGGTAACGGTTGTGATGGTGAAGGTGTGTTGATGGTGTGAAGGTGTCTTGTTGAAGGTGAGTTGGTAACGGTTGTGATGGTGAAGGTGTCTTGTTGAAGGTGAGTTGTTGATTGTGTGAAGGTGTCATGTTGAAGGTGAGTAGGGTAACGGTTGTGATGGTGAAGGTGTGTTGATGGTGTGAAGGTGTCATGTTGAAGGTGAGTTGGTAACGGTTGTGATGGTGAAGGTGTCTTGTTGAAGGAGAGTTGTTGATTGTGTGAAGGTGTCATGTTGAAGGTGAGTAGGTAACGGTTGTGATGGTGAAGGTGTGTTGATGGTGTGGAAGGTGTCATGTTGAAGGTGAGTTGGTAACAGTTGTGATGGTGAAGGTGTCTTGTTGAAGGTGAGTTGGTAATGGTTGTGATGGTGAAGGTGTCTTGTTGAAGGTGAGTTGGTAATGGTTATGATGGTGAAGGTGTCTTGTTGAAGGTGAGTTGTTGATGGTGTGAAGGTGTCATGTTGAAGGTGAGTTGGTAACGGTTGTGATGGTGAAGGTGTGTTGATGGTGTGAAGGTGTCTTGTTGAAGGTGAGTTGGTAACGGTTGTGATGGTGAAGGTGTCTTGTTGAAGGTGAGTTGGTAACGGTTGTGATGGTGAAGGTGTCTTGTTGAAGGTGAGTTGGTAATGGTTGTGATGGTGAAGGTGTCTTGTTGAAGGTGAGTTGTTGATGGTGTGAAGGTGTCATGTTGAAGGTGAGTTGGTAGTGGTTGCGATGGTGTGTTGATGGTGTGAAGGTGTCTTGTTGAAGGTGAGTTGGTAAGGGTTGTGATGGTGAAGGTGTGTTGATGGTGTGAAGGTGTCTTGTTGAAGGTGAGTTGGTAACGGTTGTGATGGTGAAGGTGTCTTGTTGAAGGTGAGTTGTTGATTGTGTGAAGGTGTCATGTTGAAGGTGAGTAGGTAACGGTTGTGATGGTGAAGGTGTGTTGATGGTGTGAAGGTGTCATGTTGAAGGTGAGTTGGTAACGGTTGTGATGGTGAAGGTGTCTTGTTGAAGGAGAGTTGTTGATTGTGTGAAGGTGTCATGTTGAAGGTGAGTAGGTAACGGTTTGTGATGGTGAAGGTGTGTTGATGGTGTGAAGGTGTCATGTTGAAGGTGAGTTGGTAACAGTTGTGATGGTGAAGGTGTCTTGTTGAAGGTGAGTTGGTAATGGTTGTGATGGTGAAGGTGTCTTGTTGAAGGTGAGTTGGTAATGGTTGTGATGGTGAAGGTGTCTTGTTGAAGGTGAGTTGTTGATGGTGTGAAGGTGTCATGTTGAAGGTGAGTTGGTAACGGTTGTGATGGTGAAGGTGTGTTGATGGTGTGAAGGTGTCTTGTTGAAGGTGAGTTGGTAACGGTTGTGATGGTGAAGGTGTCTTGTTGAAGGTGAGTTGTTGATTGTGTGAAGGTGTCATGTTGAAGGTGAGTAGGTAACGGTTGTGATGGTGAAGGTGTGTTGATGGTGTGAAGGTGTCATGTTGAAGGTGAGTTGGTAACGGTTGTGATGGTGAAGGTGTCTTGTTGAAGGAGAGTTGTTGATTGTGTGAAGGTGTCATGTTGAAGGTGAGTAGGTA
This sequence comes from Denticeps clupeoides, assembly GCF_900700375.1. NCBI lineage: Eukaryota > Metazoa > Chordata > Actinopteri > Clupeiformes > Denticipitidae > Denticeps > Denticeps clupeoides. The sequence continues at coordinate 841,273 of NW_021629993.1, forward strand.
ACGGTTGTGATGGTGAAGGTGTGTTGATGGTGTGAAGGTGTCATGTTGAAGGTGAGTTGGTAACAGTTGTGATGGTGAAGGTGTCTTGTTGAAGGTGAGTTGGTAATGGTTGTGATGGTGAAGGTGTCTTGTTGAAGGTGAGTTGGTAATGGTTGTGATGGTGAAGGTGTCTTGTTGAAGGTGAGTTGTTGATGGTGCGAAGGTGTCTTGTTGAAGGTGAGTAGGTAACGGTTGTGGTGGTGAAGGTGTCTTGTTGAAGGTGAGTTGGTAATGCTTGTGATGGTGAAGGTGTCTTGTTGAAGGTGAGTTGTTGGTGGTGTGAAGGTGTCATGTTGAAGGTGAGTTGGTAGTGGTTGCGATGGTGTGTTGATGGTGTGAAGGTGTCTTGTTGAAGGTGAGTTGGTAACGGTTGTGATGGTGATGGGATGTTGATGGTGTGAAGGTGTCTTGTTGAAGGTGAGTAGGTAACGGTTGTGATGGTGAAGGTGTGTTGATGGTGTGAAGGTGTCATGTTGAAGGTGAGTTGGTAACGGTTGTGATGGTGAAGGTGTCTTGTTGAAGGTGAGTTGTTGATGGTGTGAAGGTGTCATGTTGAAGGTGAGTAGGTAACGGTTGTGGTGGTGATGGTGTGTTGATGGTGTGAAGGTGTCTTGTTGAAGGTGAGTAGGTAACGGTTGTGAAGGTGAAGGTGTGTTGATGGTGTGAAGGTGTCTTGTTGAAGGTGAGTAGGTAACGGTTGTGATGGTGAAGGTGTGTTGATGGTGTGAAGGTGTCTTCCTGGTTTCTCCACAGTGGTTGAGTGTGTGAGTGAGTCTTCTTTGGGCTGTTTGGTTGCTTATTGAAATGTCACAGAGATGTTTTGACTGGACTAAAATTTGTGAGTCCATTATGGTTCCACCTTCCAATAAGCCTAGTTTGGTTTTCATTCTTTTCATCTTTTGCCGCGCTGCCTCCCAAGTCCAGTTTTAATATCAAAGTACCATCTGACCAGGGCAACACAGAAACAAGGAGGCCTTTGTTGGGTCTTTCTGGAATGAGACAAACCTGTCAGCTCCTGGTCTGCTTGAACAGAGAACATAGAAAAATGGAGATTACAGAGAGGCTCATCTGCGGCTCACAAAAGGGATTTTTCTCTAAATCCGTCAGCTGGGGGTGCAGCGCTGAAACCCAATATCTTAATTTCACCTCATCAGGGGTAAAACAGCAGGAGACAAAGGCCTGCATTTTTTGGAGGTCCTCGCTGTGGTTGTATCGGAACGTTCCTAAAGAAAACACAACACTGTGGAGTCCAGGTTCTGTACGGAGAAAAGTTAACTTTTCACCAATCTGCATTTGAACATTGATTCAAACGGCCCCGTAATCAGAAGGTTGTGGGTTCGAACCCTGATCTGCCAAGGTGCCACTGAGGTCCCCTTGATGAAGGTCCCGTCCCCACACACTGCACTTTCAAATAAAATGTATAAATGAAGAAGCTGGACAGCTCTGTATCGTGAACTTTTCCTAAACCATCAGCCATAATAATTAGTGTTATTAATAACATCCTTTTTATTGATTCTTATTAACATTATTATTATATTATTTGTATTATTATTAATAACATCCTTTAAAATAATTTATTTGTGGATTTTTATTTAGAGACAGAAATGTAAAAGACATGAAAGGAACTTGATTCATTCTCCACAATGATCCAGGCTGAAAACAGTTTTCAGACACACTCAGATTTGGAAAAATGCACACACACACACACACACACACACACCCACACACATACACACATACACACAAACACACACCCATACATACACACAAACACACACAAACACACCCACACACACACACCCACACACATACACACATACACATAAACACACACAAACACACACCCATACATACACACAAACACACACACACACATACACACACAAACACACACCCATACATACACACAAACACACACAAACACACCCACACACATACTCACATACACACACAGACACACACACAGACAGAGCCAAATCCTAGAATTCTCCACGGGAGGTCCAGCTGATGGTGATGTGTGTGTTTAGCGTGTATTGTGTTTGCAGCGTGTGTGTGATGACCATCCTCCTCCTCAGATGTTGCTTCACTTTCTCCTCCTCCTCACCTCCTGTTTCTCCTCCCTCACTCGGCTGAGTGTAGAAGATTTGTGCATTTGGGATGGATGGATTTATGTGTTTATTAATATTTGGATTTATGAACCAGCAGCCCTGAGAAACTCACCGCTCGAGTTCAGAACGTCAAACCCTGTAGCGCCCCCTGCTGACTGACTGCCGAGATCCTAACCTCTCAGTTCAAGTCCTTCTCTCAGAACCATCTGGGAGCAAGACAGCAGACTGAGGAAGTGGACATGGAGCTCCCAGTCCACACACACGTACTTCTGAAGGTTGAATTCAGTTGAATTGCAGATCCTGCAGGAGGATCTCCATCATCATATTTCCATCATCATATTTCCATCAAATGAAATAAAACAACACATCACAGTCAGAAGGTAAGGTAATCTCGGGGTCAGGAACGAATAGAAGGACCACACGGCGCGGTTCCCATGCTGACACGGTCGTGCAAACTCCGCCCTGGCGCGTCGCCATTGTTCTCCAGCTGATTGTCTGCGGTCATTTCCATTCAGCCGCTTTTCCTGCTGTCCAGCCTTTTGTCCCCAGCAATCCTACACAGTCCAGACCGGCAGCCCATCTGCCACATATCACACACACACACACACACACACACCAGCTGCCCACCTCCAAGCAGGTGGATCTCGGACACTAGGGGCTGCAGCAGTGTGTGAAGGTTCAGGGTCCTGCAGGACTAAAACATGACGGCCTACATGGTAGCACAGAGGATCTGTCGGAGACTGGTGGACGCCTTGTCCCTCTGAGACCACCCTGTTGGGGAGAAGGCCAGTCTACACGTCACCAACGTCCATGCTGACCTAACCGAGTAGAACCTCTCATGTTCTTTTCCAGAGAGGAGCCGCTCTCTTCGTGCTGCATTTGCATAAATCCCAGACGAAGGAGCTTCAATCAATCAAAAAAGCTGAAAAGAAACAGGAAGTTGACGTCTCCGTATCCAACTTCCCAGGAATTTTGCTGTTGGGGTGAATCTTGCTTTAATTTTTACAAATTAAGATTTAGTTACTGTGAGTTTTTGTGTGTGGGTGAATTTATGTGATTTTGTGGCTTGTTTTCTGTTCACAGACATATGAACTTTATTTCTTTACAGCCCATAATCACATCCAGTATGTCTCAATGGGCTTTAACACCATAGGATAATATAGGTACAGTTCAGGTACTACATGTATATAATTTACATATATTATTCTGTGCATACGACGTGTAAATGGTGAGTATGAACTGAGCTCAGTTTCGACCTTCATGGCAAAGGCTGTGAATACTTATGTACGTGTTTGTACCTCAGTTTTTTATTTTTAATAAATTTGCCAAAACCTCAAGTAAACTTTTTTCACGTTGTCATTATGTGGTGTTGTGTGTGGAATTTTGATGGGAAATTTTTATTTAATACATTTTGAAATAAAGCTGTAACATAAGAGAATGTGGAAAAAGTGATGCGCTGTGAACTTAGCTTTCATCAGTTAAAAAAATCATTTAATTACAAATACAAAAGAGCCATAAACTCGTAAATTGTCATTGTACAATTAGACTTGAAAATGGCCTCCAGAAGCAAAGCCAGCGAAGTGGCTGGTGGAGTAAAAGCCGTGGAGTTGTGGAGTTGCAGCGTCACCATCCTGGAGCCTGGACCTCCACCAAGATCCCATGCAGGATTTCATGAGGAAGAGGAATGGCAGTTCAATTAAATACTTTAAACTAAAAACCAATTATCACTGGTTCTATCTAACAAGAAAAAAAATTAGACATCAGCAATTTCTAACGAATTATATTAAAAAGTTTAATATTTATTAATATTCATATTAATTCATGTGTGTAGGTTTAAAGGGTGTGTATGAGGTAGTAACTCCTCCTCGCTGTGGGTTGCGTGTATATTGTGTGGAGGTTGTGTGAGTGTTTGGAAGGTCTGTATGAGGTAGAAACTCCTCGCTGTGAGTTGTGTGTATGTTGTGTGGAGGTTGTGTGTAGGTTTGGAGGGTGTGTGTGAGATAGTAACTCCTCCTCGCTGTGGGTTGCGTGTGTTTGGAAGGTCTGTATGAGGTAGAAACTCCTCGCTGTGAGTTGTGTGTATGTTGTGTGGAGGTTGTGTGTAGGTTTGGAGGGTGTGTGTGAGATAGTAACTCCTCCTCGCTGTGGGTTGCGTGTGTTTGGAAGGTCTGTATGAGGTAGTAACTCCTCGCTGTGAGTTGTGTGTATGTTGTGTGGAGGTTGTGTGTAGGTTTGGAGGGTGTGTAGGAGATAGTAACTCCTCGCTGTGAGTTGTGTGTATGTTGTGTGAGTGTTTGGAAGGTCTGTATGAGGTAGTAACTCCTCGCTGTGAGTTGTGTGTATGTTGTGTGAGTGTTTGGAAGGTCTGTATGAGGTAGTAACTCCTCGCTGTGAGTTGTGTGTATGTTGTGTGGAGGTTGTGTGTAGGTTTGGACGGTGTGTGAGATAGTAACTCCTCGCTGTGAGTTGTGTGTATGTTGTGTGGAGGTTGTGTGAGTGTTTGGAAGGTCTGTATGAGGTAGTAACTCCTCGCTGTGAGTTGTGTGTATGTTGTGTGGAGGTTGTGTGTAGGTTTGGACGGTGTGTGAGATAGTAACTCCTCGCTGTGAGTTGTGTGTATGTTGTGTGGAGGTTGTGTGAGTGTTTGGAAGGTCTGTATGAGGTAGTAACTCCTCGCTGTGAGTTGTGTGTATGTTGTGTGGAGGTTGTGTGAGTGTTTGGAAGGTCTGTATGAGGTAGTAACTCCTCGCTGTGAGTTGCGTGTATGTTGTGTGGAGGTTGTGTGTAGGTTTGGACGGTGTGTGAGATAGTAACTCCTCGCTGTGAGTTGTGTGTATGTTGTGTGGAGGTTGTGTGGAGGTTTGGAGGGTGTGTAGGAGATAGTAACTCCTCGCTGTGAGTTGTGTGTATGTTGTGTGAGTGTTTGGAAGGTCTGTATGAGGTAGTAACTCCTCGCTGTGAGTTGTGTGTATGTTGTGTGGAGGTTGTGTGAGTGTTTGGAAGGTCTGTATGAGGTAGTAACTCCTCGCTGTGAGTTGCGTGTATGTTGTGTGGAGGTTGTGTGTAGGTTTGGACGGTGTGTGAGATAGTAACTCCTCGCTGTGAGTTGTGTGTATGTTGTGTGGAGGTTGTGTGTAGGTTTGGAGGGTGTGTAGGAGATAGTAACTCCTCGCTGTGAGTTGTGTGTATGTTGTGTGAGTGTTTGGAAGGTCTGTATGAGGTAGTAACTCCTCGCTGTGAGTTGTGTGTATGTTGTGTGGAGGTTGTGTGTAGGTTTGGACGGTGTGTGTGAGATAGTAACTCCTCGCTGTGAGTTGTGTGCATGTTGTGTGGAGGTTGTGTGTAGGTTTGGACGGTGTGTGTGAGATAGTAACTCCTCCTCGCTGTGGGTGGAGGAGATCTGGACGCAGCAGCGCCTCTCGTCTCCGTTCTGGCCGCCAGCGGCAGCAGTAGCGGCGGCGGCTGCTTTTCTGGTTCGTCCTCGGGAATTTTCCTCCATGGTGTGTCGGAGCGCGTCGTGGCTGTGATTCGGTCCGATCATGTCCATTCTGCCGTTCACCCCGCCGGTAGTGAAGCGGCTCCTGGGCTGGAAGAAGGGTGAGCAGATCGGCCAGGAGGAGAAATGGTGCGAGAAGGCGGTGAAGAGTCTGGTGAAGAAACTGAAGAAGAGCGGGCAGCTGGACGAGCTGGAAAAGGCCATAACGAGTCAGAACAGCGGGACCAAGTGTCTGACCATCCCCAGGTAGGACCCGACCCGGAAGCCAACTTTTCACCAACTCTGCGGAACTTGCTAGAAGTGCTCGGCCTGCTGCGTTAGCATTAGCGGCTAATGAGCGGAGGAACGGGGCTGCAGGAGCGTCTTTACTTGTGGGTCTGTGTGTGTGTGTGTGCAGGTCTCTGGATGGGCGCCTGCAGGTGTCCCACAGGAAGGGACTGCCCCATGTCATCTACTGTCGCCTGTGGCGCTGGCCGGACCTGCAGTCGCACCACGAACTGCGCGCCATCGACTCGTGTGAATTCGCCTTCCACACGAAGAAGGACGAGGTGTGTGTGAATCCGTACCACTACCAGCGCGTCGAGACGCCAGGTCAGTCCACCGTCCCTCCCGACCTCCTCCCGACCTCCACCGGACTCTGATCACCGGTGTGTACGTGTGCGTGTACGTGTACGTGTGTGTGTACGTTTACGTGTGCGTGTGTGTGCGTTTACGTGTGCGTGTGTGTGCGTGTACGTTTGCGTGTGCGTGTACGTGTGTGTGCGTGTACGTTTACGTGTGCGTGTGTGTGCGTGTGCGTGTACGTTTACGTGTGCGTGTGTGTGCGTGTACGTTTACGTGTGCGTGTGTGTGCGTGTACGTTTGCGTGTGCGTGTACGTGTGTGTGCGTGTACGTTTGCGTGTGCGTTTACGTGTACGTTTGCGTGTGCGTTTACGTGTGCGTGTACGTGTGCGTTTGCGTGTACGTTTGCGTGTACGTTTACGTGTACGTTTGCGTGTGCGTGTGCGTTTGCGTGTGCGTGTACGTTTACGTGTGCGTGTACGTTTGCGTGTACGTTTACGTGTGCGTTTGGGTGTACGTTTGTGTGTACGTGTGCGTGTACGTTTACGTGTGCGTGTACGTGTGCGTTTGCGTGTACGTTTGCGTGTACGTTTACGTGTACGTTTGCGTGTGCGTGTGCGTTTGCGTGTGCGTGTGCGTTTACGTGTGCGTGTACGTGTGCGTGTACGTTTACGTGTGCGTTTGCGTGTACGTTTGTGTGTACGTGTGCGTGTACGTTTACGTGTGCGTGTACGTGTGCGTGTGCGTGTACGTTTACGTACGTGTGCGTGTACATGTGCGTGTACGTTTGCGTGTGCGTGTACGTGTGTGTGTGCGTGTGTGTACACAGCTCTTCCTCCGGTCCTGGTCCCGCGCTACTCCGAGATCCCCACAGAGTTTCCTCCTCTGGACGACTACAGCCACTCCATCCCAGAAAACACCAACTTCCCGTCCGGCATCGAGCCGCAGAGTAACTACATACCAGGTACACAGTCTCCACACCAAATATTACACCTTTACTTTCTCTGCTCTTTGTGAACATCCATCTATAACCACGTGTTTTTCCCCGGATGAATTACACGACCGAGACGTAAATGAATTTATTATCAATTATTTTAAACAACTTGTGCAGTTCATAGTCGTAGATCAGTGGTCTTGCTAATGTTAATTTGAACATTCGAGAGCCTAACGAACTCCGGTCCGACCACAACACTGACACACCCACCACACCCAGCTACACCCATACAGGCCGGTTTGGGCGTGTCTGGCTTTCATCCTGAACGATGTTTTCCAGAAACTCCGCCCCCTGGGTACTTGAGTGAGGATGGGGAGACCAGCGATCACCAGATGAGCCGGATGGACGCAGGTCAGAGTTCAGAGGTCAACTCGCTGTCCGTGGTTGCGGTGAACAGTCGGCCTTGATTTGCTCCTCCGTCCACAGGGTCTCCAGGCCTGTCGCCCAGCCCCCCCATCTCGCCCGCCGGCAGTAACCTCGGTAACGGCGCCAGTCTCCGGCGGTGAGCCGCGTGTAGGTGGGCGTGGCCGGCGTTTGACCGTGCTGTGTGTGATGTGGTGTCAGACCTGCAGCCGGTGACGTACTGCGAGTCGGCGTTCTGGTGCTCCATCTCGTACTACGAGCTGAACCAGCGCGTGGGCGAGATCTTCCACGCCTGCCAGCCCTCGCTCACCGTGGACGGCTTCACCGACCCGTCCAACGCCGAGCGCTTCTGCCTCGGCCTGCTGTCCAACGTCAACCGCAACGCGGCCGTGGAGCTGACGCGCCGCCACATCGGTACGTGCGCCGCTTCCGAGGCGTTGCCGTGGCGCCGGCACCATGCTCCTCCCCCCCCTCTCTCTCTCTGTTCCAGGGCGGGGCGTGCGGCTCTACTATATTGGCGGTGAAGTGTTTGCTGAGTGTTTGAGTGACAGCGCCATATTCGTTCAGAGTCCCAACTGTAACCAGCGGTACGGCTGGCACCCGGCGACCGTCTGCAAGATCCCTCCAGGTGAGAGACGGGGACGACGGTGTCCTGTCCCTCCGTCCTCACACTCATCCACGCGCCTGTCCCCGTCCCCCAGGCTGTAATCTGAAGATCTTCAATAACCAGGAGTTCGCCGCGCTGTTGGCCCAGTCGGTGAATCAGGGGTTCGAGGCCGTTTACCAACTCACACGCATGTGCACCATCCGCATGAGCTTCGTTAAGGGATGGGGGGCAGAATACAGGTAACACACACACAACTCACACTATACACATATACTACTCACACTACACATGCTACACACTACACACTATGTACACACAAACACTACTCACACTATACACATACTACTCACACTATATATACACACAACTCACACTATACACATATACTACTCACACTACACACACACACTATACACATATACTACTCACACTACACACACTATACACATATACTACTCACACTACACACTATATACACACAAACACTACTCACACTATACACATACTACTCACACTATATATACACACAACTCACACTATACACATATACTACTCACACTACACACTATATACACACAAACACTACACACTATATACACACAAACACTACTCACACTATACACATACTACTCACACTATACACATATACTACTCACACTACACACACACACTATACACATATACTACTCACACTACACCTGCTACACACACACACTACTCACAAACACTACTCACACACTATACACATACTACTCACACTATATATACACACACACACTACTCACACTATTAACACACACAGGAGCTGAACCTGCAGTCACATGTCTGAAAGGAAATAAACGTGCCTGCTGCAGATTTACACAAAGAACCAACAAATCATCTACAAACACACAAAATGTGCCACTGAGTGTGTATAGAAAGGGTTGACGCGTAATCTGTCCTCCTTTCAGCACCATGGCAACAACACACAGGAAGTGGGCAGGGCTGTAGCTATGGTGACAGCGCCTGCACGGAGCTGTTGTGACCTGTAGAGAGTGTGTGTAACGTGTGAGGAATGTGTGTGATGTGAAAGGGTTTCACGCAGGAGGTCCAGACAGCTGAAGTTAGATAGAAGCGTCTGATTGGACGTGTGGTAACGTGTCTCTCTGCCCCAGACGCCAGACGGTCACCAGCACCCCCTGCTGGATCGAGCTGCATCTGAACGGCCCGCTGCAGTGGCTAGACAAGGTCCTGACTCAGATGGGCTCTCCGACCATCCGCTGCTCCAGCGTGTCCTAAAGGAGAGACGTGTCCCCCACGCCCCGGTCTCGCCGGCGTTTTACTGCAGCAGGCCTCGTCTGATTGGCTGGTTCCTTCTCAGATGGTACATCATGGGATGTACATGTACTTTTCATTTGGAAGCACTTGCTTCAGTACTCTGTAGAAGAGTAGAGGCAGACGTGACGATCACAACAACCCTCTTATTTTGGTTGTAAAATATTATCAACCTTTTTAACGTTTAGTAACTGCGTAGTTCGTTTCTCTCTCGCACGCGCGTGTTCACTGGGAACTCAGGATTGCAGGATACAGACTGGGATTAGTTTTACTTTCCCTCCGTCACGTGGGATTTATTTAACCGCGAGTCCAGCCGGTGTTATTTCATCATTTCATGCCCCGTCAGGCCACGCCCGTGGCTGCTTCAGCGCTTCGTTCATTTCCTCCTCTGTTGGAGAACAGAACAATTCAGTATCTTTCAGGGTTTTTTTTTTTTTTTTTTTTAATAAAGTGAATTTATCAATTACGCCCAGAGTCCTTCATAAATATATAAAAACTTTTATTGTCACATGACTCTGTACTGTTCTCACACACACACACACACACACGAAAGAGCAGCTGATGCAGCTGCATTGAGACTCCTGTGAGGGCTGAGCTCCAGATGCTCGGTGGTCCTCTCAGCTCTCCTCTCCTGATGACAGGCAGTCAACCTCGTCGTCCTCGCCACCGATGGCCGTCCAGAACGCCTTGGCCACCTGCAGCAGACGGGAGGGGTCAGTCAGGGGTTACGGGCGGGTGGAGGCGGAGGTGTGGACTGGTACCTTCTCGGCATGGAGTTTCCTCTGATCGTGAGGCAGTGAGGAGGCTTTATCTAAGGAGGGAGAGGAGCGTGTCAGTCGGAGGTCGTGTGGTCAGTTTTACAGAAGTGCCAGATGTTTACCTTTCATCTCTTTCAGTTTAGTGAAGAGTCGCTCAAAATTGTCCACATCAGAGTCCCCGGCAGTGAGGGTGGCCAGCTCCTGGATGTCCATGTCCAACCGGGGATCTGAGGAGAACATGATGTTTGGAAACTCGGGCTGAATCAGCGCACGGACTGATGTTTGAGGTGCCTTACCAATGGCCACAGCGTCTACAGGGTCAGTGCTGACCTGGTCAGCCTTCTCAGCATCTTCTGTCTGCACTGCTGGAGGCTGACACACACACACACAGGAAGGTCAAAACCAGAGCAACTGCACGTGCACGTGCATACGCGTCTATTTATACCTGGGGCTGTGGCTGGGCGTGGCAGGAGGCCATCAGGCTGCTCATCAGACCAAAGCCCTGATTGGTCTCTGAAATAAATGAATTAATAAACAGTGGTTATATAGTCAACCAATCAGGCGGACCTCTGATCCCGAGACCCACCATCCTTCATCTCTGCACTTGACCACACGTTGGCATTGAGCGCCTGGATGATCCTCTTCACCCCGGTGGATTCTGGGAAGTCATCTGCAAGGCATTAGACCGTTTTAGCCAGTAAACCTGCAGATACATTTTCACTCCTCCTCATCCTCACCATCTTCCTCAGGCAGCTCCTGAGTGTTGAGCTCCACCATCTCAAAGGCATGAGCCAAACACCACTGCTGTGCCTCCTTCCTGCTGACACCTGCGCGCACACACACACACACACACACACACACACACACACACCCATCATCATAATCACCACACAACCATGAGTTTAAAGAACATCAAACACTTACCAGCATCACAGACATGATCACACACCAGGATCAGCACCTCCGGGGCAAGTTCCTCCACGACGGGCAACCAGGGCGCCACGCTGCTCAGCCCGTCCTTCTGCAATGTGCAGGACATGAGTGACAGTGTCCTTCAAACAGGACAAAAACCACAGCGAGCAGGAGGACACGGGTCTTACTGCAGCACTGCTGAAGTACAGGATGCAGGCCTGCACCGACTCTGCGACCTTCGCCGAAACCTCGAACCTGCTGGGCACCACGCACATACTGACGTCCGCCCGGTAGTACTTATTACTGATGGTCCATGGGTACCAGACCACGTCCCCGTCCTGCCTGCAGGGTTCAGGCAGCGACGTCCCCAGAATCTCTGAAAAACCAGAGCGACGATGTTCGTCACCACCAGCGCACAACATTGTACAGTCACATGTTTCACAGCACGGTGACACGTGTCCTCTGTATTTAGCCACAACACGGTGACACGTGTCCTCTGTATTTAACCATCACCCTGAGTGGGCACCATGACAGTTTAGAGTCAGGCGTACTGTATGTGATTTTGGGTTGTATAAGAAATAAATGTTGTTCGTACCACTGAGCAAAGTACCGTCCCCACACGTTGCTCCCCGGGCGGCTGCCATGGTCCCCACTGTCACCAAGGGTGATGGTTAAATACAGAGGACACGTTCCACTGTGTGCTGTGATGCAGTGATTCACTTCACTTTAGCCTGTTTAGCGTCAGGTTTGTTCCGTTACTAGTCCCGTTTAGCGTCAGGTTGGTTCCTTTACTAGTCCCATTACTAGTCCCGTTTAGCGTCAGGTTGGTTCCTTTACTAGTCCCATTACTAGTCCCGTTTAGCGTCAGGTTGGTTCCGTTACTAGTCCCGTTTAGAGTCATGTTTATTCCTTTACTAGTCCCGTTTAACGTCATGTTTATTCCTTTACTAGTCCCGTTTAGCGTCAGGTTGGTTCCTTTACTAGTCCCGTTTAGAGTCATGTTTATTCCTTTACTAGTCATGTTTAACGTCAGGTTTATTCCTTTACTAGTCCCGTTTAGCGTCAGGTTTGTTCCGTTACTAGTCCCGTTTAGCGTCAGGTTGGTTCCTTTACTAGTCCCATTACTAGTCCCGTTTAGCGTCAGGTTGGTTCCTTTACTAGTCCCATTACTAGTCCCGTTTAGCGTCAGGTTGGTTCCTTTACTAGTCCCATTACTAGTCCCGTTTAGCGTCAGGTTGGTTCCGTTACTAGTCCCGTTTAGAGTCATGTTTATTCCTTTACTAGTCCCGTTTAGCGTCAGGTTGGTTCCTTTACTAGTCCCGTTTAGCGTCAGGTTGGTTCCTTTACTAGTCCCGTTTAGAGTCATGTTTATTCCTTTACTAGTCATGTTTAACGTCAGGTTTATTCCTTTACTAGTCCCGTTTAGCGTCAGGTTTGTTCCGTTACTAGTCCTGTTTAGCGTCAGGTTTATTCCTTTACTAGTCCTGTTTAGCAACTCACGCTCGACCAGTTGCTGGGCCGCATATCCCGGGTCGCAGCTGCAGACGAGGACGCTGGACTCCGTCGCTTCCGACATCAACTCCAGATTTCGGGAGGAAAATGAGTCAAAATCAGCGCAGCAGCAGCAGCAGCAGCAGATCCCGGATTCAACTCTCACCTCTAACCTGGAGGAGGCACTTCCGGTTCACGTCGGAAACACGTCAGTTTTAATTATCATTACGCTTTCACACAAGTAAAGGTTGAACAAACAACAAAGTAATATAATTATTTTTATGCTAGATTTAAAAATAATTCTCATTTGAAACAAAATGATCGAAATAAATCCTGATAAATCCTGTTTTCAATGTCAGTCATTCTATAAAAGAAAACAATAGCCTTCTTTCCCCGTTTTTAAAAATTTATAGGCGTCCATTTTCTGAACAGAACATGAACTTTTCGATAATTCCCGAAATATTATATTTGTCTGTGCGTAAGAATAGATCTAATTTAACCACAGCAAATTATTATTTATCATCATACCAATAAACTATAAATACAATGAATCGAATACCAAAAGATAAACGAAGTCAAATAAAAAGAAAAGAGCACGAAAAAAAAGCAAAGACTAACGAGAAGGTCCCGCGCCACCGGAAATGACGACATGTGACCGGATACATCCTGCAGAATTAATACATACATAATACGTTAATACATCCTGCAGCATTAATATATCAGGACATAACACTGTGCAGTGTGTGAGGATCCTGTAGCTATTTATCAGTCCTGTAGAGGACGCCACTTACACACAGAGCAACCCCGAAGGTACATTTACATTTACATTTAAGGCATTTGGCAGACGCCATTATCCAGAGCGACTTACAATCAGTAGTTACAGGGACAGTCTCCCTGGAGACACTCAGGGTTAAGTGTCCTGCTCAGGGACACAATGGTAGTCAGTGGGATTTGAACCTGGGTCTTCTGGTTCATAGGCGAGTGTGTTAACCACTGGGCTACTACCACCCTGGTACAAGGTACAAATGTACTCTACAGCATATGTATAATTATAAAGTGTGTATTAATACCCTATGTGTATAAATGTGAAGTGTGTGTAAAATTCAGCATGTGTATAAATATAAAGTGTATAAGAATCAGGATGTATATTAAAATAAAGTATCTAAAATTTCGCATGTATATAAATAGGCAATATGTATAAATACAGCATGTATATAAAAATAAAATGTGTCTGAATACAGCATATTTATAAATATAAAGTGTCTAAATACAGCATATTTATAAATATAAAGTATGTAAAATTAGGTATTTGTATAAATTTAAAGTGTGTAAAAATCAACATGTGTATAAATATAAAGTGTATAAGAATCAGGATGTATATTAAAATAAAGTATCTAAAATTTCGCATGTATATAAATAGGCAATATGTATAAATACAGCATGTATATAAAAATAAAATGTGTCTGAATACAGCATATTTATAAATATAAAGTATGTAAAATTAAGTATTTGTATAAATTTAAAGTGTGTAAAAATCAACATGTGTATAAATATAAAGTGTATCAGAATCAGGATGTATATTAAAATAAAGTATCTAAAATTGGCATGTGTATAAATAGGCAATATGTATAAATACAGCATGTAAATAAATATAAAGTGTGTCTAAATACAGCATATTTATAAATATAAACTATAAAATTCAGCATTTGTATAAATTTAAAGTGAGTAAAAATCAGCATGTGTATAAAAAAGTGGAAAATTCAGCATTATATTAATATGAACTTGAATAAAT